>NC_141879.1:455636178-455939208 GCF_056163025.1 Triticum urartu | reverse complement strand
GGCATGCCACCGAATAGAGACATTGAGTTTCTGATAGAGCTGTTGCCAGGAACAGGACCAATATCCAAGAGACCCTATCGGATGCCCACAAATGATCTAGAGGAAATTAAGAAACAGATCAAGGAATTATTGGAAAAAAGGATACATTCGAAGAAGTTCATCACCTTGGGGAGCCCCTGTGCTTTTGGTGGAGAAGAAGGACAAATCCCTAAGGATGGTTGTTGATTATTGAGCCTTGAATGAGGTGACGATTAAGAACAAGTACCCACTGCCGATGATCAATGATCTGTTTGATCAGTTGCAAGGAGCTAAGGTGTTTTCAAAGATCGACCTGCGATCAGGATACCATCAGTTGAAGATACGTGAGAAGGATATACCAAAGACAGCGTTCACGACGCGTTATGGATTATACGAGTACATGATCATGTCATTTGGACTGACTAATGCCCCTACTTATTTCATGAGCATGATGAACAAGGTGTTCATGGAGTATTTGGACAAGTTTGTTGTGGTGTTTATTGATGATATTATGGTATACTCGAAGAACGAGGAGGAGCACAAGGAGCATTTGCGCTTAGTTCTCGAGAAACTCAGGGAACACCAGTTGTATGCTAAGTTTAGCAAATGCGAGTTTTGGTTGAAGGAAGTCGGATTCCTTGGACATGTTATATCAGGAGAAGGTATAGCAGTAGACCCCAGCAAAATTCAGTCAGTCACTGAATGGTTGGCACCCACTTCAGTTAGCGAGATCCACAGTTTTCTTGGACTCGCAGGATACTATCGGAGATTCATTGAGAACTTTTCCAAGATTGCGAAGCCAATGACTGAACTATTAAAGAAGGATACTAAGTTTAAATGGACAAACGAATGCGAGGCAAGTTTCCAGGAGTTGAAGAAACGGTTGACTACAGCACCAGTGCTAACACTGCCAGATATACATAAGGAATTCCAAGTGTATTGTGACGCCTCTCGCTGAGGACCTGGATGTGTGCTTATGCAGGACGGAAGAGTTGTTTCGTATGCCTCACAACAACTAAAACCTCACGAGTTGAATTATGCCACACATGATTTGGAGTTAGCAGCCGTAGTGCATGCATTGAAGACCTGGAGGCATTACCTTATCGGAAACCGATGTGATGTATACACGGACCATAAGAGTTTGAAATACATTTTCACCCAGAAGGAACTGAACCTTAGACAGAGGAGATGGTTGGAGCTTATAAAGGATTATGATATGAAGCTACACTATCACCCAGGAAAGGCCAATGTTGTAGCAGACGCTTTGAGCAGGAAGAGTTATGCTAATATCCTTGAAAGTAAGGGATTGCCGAAGGAGTTAGCAGAGAATATCATGGAACTTCGATTGGAGATTGTTCCTAGAGGATTCATAGAAACAATGGAGGTCCAGTCGACATTGCTGGACAAGATTCGGGAGGCTCAGAAGGATGACAAGGAGATTGCCGAGATAAAGGAGAAGATGAGCAAGGGAAAGGCCAAAGGTTTTCGTGAAGATGAGCACGATACCTTATGGTTTGAGGATCGAGTTTATGTGCCCAATAACCAGGAGATCAGGAAGTTAATACTTCAAGAGGCTCATGACTCACCATACTCGATACACCCAGGAAACACCAAGATGTATCTAGATTTGAAGGAACGTTTCTAGTGGACCGGTATGAAGAAGGATATTGCCAAGTATGTGGCCATATGTGATGTATGTCACAGAGTAAAGGCAGAACATCAGAAGCCAACAGGACTATTACAGCCTATGCCGATACCCGAATGGAAGTGGGATAAACTTGGCATGGACTTTATCACCGGATTGCCCAGGACTAAAGCAGGATATGATTCCATATGGGTAGTAGTTGATCGCTTGACCAAAGTGGCTCACTTCATCCCAGTGAAAACCACTTATAACAGTGCAAAGTTGGCCAAGATTTATATGTCCAGGATCGTATGTCTTCATGGAGTTCCGAGAACCATCGTATCAGATAGAGGAACACAGTTTACTTCAAAGTTCTGGCATCAGTTACATCAAACTTTGGGAACAAGGTTAGAGTTCAGTACAGCTTTCCACCCACAGACAGATGGACAGACCGAGAGAGTGAACCAAATTTTGGAGGACATGTTGAGAGCCTGTGCGCTAGATTATGGATCTAGTTGGGATGACAATTTACCTTACGCAGAGTTCTCGTACAACAATAGCTGCCAAGCCAGTTTGAAGATGGCACCGTTTGAAGCCCTGTATGGACACAGGTGCAGAACACCGTTGATGTGGGACGAGGTAGGAGACCGACAGTTGTTTGGACCAGACTTGATCAAAGAGTCTGAGGAGAAGGTTAAATTGATTCGTGATAGATTGAAGATTGCGCAGTCCAGACAGAAGAGTTATGCAGACTCAAAACGCAAAGAGGTAACTTATGAAATTGGAGATAGAGCATATCTGCGAGTATCACCCTTGCGAGGAGTGAAAAGTTTTGGAGTTAAGGGGAAATTAGCTCCGAGATTTGTAGGACTGTATCGTGTTTTGGAACGGATGGGAGAAGTTGCCTACAAGTTGGAATTACCCACAGGATTGTCAGGAGTTCATGATGTGTTCCATGTTTCACAGTTGAAGAAGTGTCATGCTGAGATGGCTGATATACCATTACGAGATACAGTACCCTTGGAGGCAATTTAGTTGGACAGTGATTTGACTTACGAGGAGAAGCCAGTAAAGATTCTTGAGTTTGCCAGCAGAGTCACTCGCAGTAAGGTTATCAAGTTTTGCAAAGTTCAGTGGAGCCACCATATCGAGGATGAAGCCACCTGGGAACGAGAGGATGATCTTCGCAAAGACCACCCACACCTATTTTCTAGCCAACCCGAATCTCGAGGGCGAGATTCATCTTAAGGGGGGTAGGTTTGTAACATCCCAAATTTCAATTTGGAATGTTATACATAGTCATCCATGCATATCATATTTTATTTGCGTTTCATCTTGCGATCCTCGAAATCCTAAGCAACTCAAGGACCCTCGCAGAGAGAGTAGGGGATTTCCCAGTTTTCATATTTGATTTTTATCAAATATTGAAACGAGGATTTGGTTTTAATTATTTTTCTCCGAAAATATTTCATATTAAAATATATGAGAGGAGATAATATGACTTCTTCAAGATAAATGAAATATTGGAGGAAAAATATTAAAATCAAATATTTGTTTTATTTGGATTTTATTGCAATTTTGTTTGCATTAGAAAAATTGCATGTTTTTCAAAATTGCATTTTAGGGCCAAGAAAATGTTCATCTCGTTCTAAATATTTTATTTAGACGGTGAAAATTTGTTTTGGCATTTTTAGATTTTTTATTTATTTTCTAGGATTTTATTTCGTTCAGCGAAATTATTAAAAAAAAGTTTCGCGCCCGACTGGGCCTAAGGCCCAGCCGAGCCAGGCCGGCCACCGCCGCCGCCTTCCACGTCGCGCGCGCCGCCGACGACCGACTCGGACGAGGAGTCCAAGCCGGACTCCGCCGCCCCGCCTTGGCCCCTCCTCCAAGCCGCCGCTGCCCCGCCCCTTTATATACGCCGCCCAGGCCCCCCCAACACCACCATGCCGCCTGCAGCCGCCGCCGCCCCGCGCCACGCCGCGCCCGCCGCCGCCCACGCCGCCTGCTGCCGCCGCCGTGCCGCGCCTCGCCGCCGCTCGCACCTGTTGCCGCCGCCGCCGCCCCGCGAGCTACCGCCCGCACCTCGCCCCGCCGGAGCCCCTCGCCGGAGGTAGCAGCCGGACTCCGCCGTCGTTTTTTTTATAAAAACCGTCCGGTTTTTTAGAAACCCTAGATCCGTTTTTTTTTGGTTTCGCCAGTTTTTTCTCGGTTTTTCTAGTTAGCGGACGTTCGTCTGTATGTTCGTTCTAACGAATGGTTCTTCACCCGTTAGATACAGCTAACGAATGCTCGTTCGTCAGTTTTCTTTTATTGGATTTATTCCACGATTTCTCTGATCACGATTTCTGATCCCATCTTAGTTTCTGTTTATCTTTTCGCTCGTTAGTCGGAATTAGGCGATTCAAGCACCTAGATCTTCGTCTCGAGACCCTCTTTTCGTTTAACCAACTTAAATAAGTTTTTGCTACTGTAAAATTTGACCTAGGTTCAGATTAGTAAACGAAGCTTCTTTCTTTCGTCGTTTGAGTTTCGTTGCTCTGTTTGATTTGATTCGCAAGTAACCGGAGTTCTTAAGTTGAACCTTCTGGTCAATCTCTTTCATTTGAGTTCTGCTTGAGTATCTTTGCTTGTCGCTAATGTATGTTATTGTTTGCTTGCAATAGAACACCCGGAGTGCGAAGCGTGCTACTACGAGTCCCTAGGTTTCGCAGACCGTCAGCAAGGCAAGTAACACTTTGATCATATCCCTTTTATCACCCAGTTTTTATGCATTAGTTCTAATCCTCAAACATTGCATGATTAGGATGTCAATAACATGTGGTTGGGAAGTAGTTGACGAGGTAGAACCTATTACCCTGTTACATTCAAACCCTGGGAGTTACTTCTACGCTGCTTATATTACTATGCTATGCTATGCTCGTAGACATGGTTTGGGTTTGAGTGAAATCCATGAAAGAGGAGAGATTGTTAATTAATGGTTCAACTTAAGGTGGCAACTTAAATTAACATCTGGGTGGATTGAGGCACCTGGAGTACCTAGTGTTGCCTGTTTTTTTGGAAATCCTGTAGTACCAGGGTGATCTTCCTATGGACCGCCACCCAGGTTCAAAGGGAAATGAGATGATTCATGCTAGAAACTTCTGTGTGCAGCCACAAGCTATTATGGGCTCTAGCATAGTTGAGTAAGATACGTGAAGCGCTTGAAGAGGCAGATCAGCAGGTAGTGGGATGTAGGTTTGGTATGGTTTGTCCGGAGTAGAGAGTTAATGTTTCTGAAAGAGTGTGTCTCGGTCATCCGTATCTCAAACACCTTGTAGTGCGAGAAATCCCACGGAGGCGATCGAGTCTTGTGGGGAAAAGTGCGCAAACCTCTGCAGAGTGTATAATCTAATCATGGTTAGCCGTGTCCCCGGTTATGGACAATTCTTGAGTATCTAGTATTTGGGTTATCACATGTATCTCATCATTCTTAATTAATATTGCTGGGATGTTAATCACTTAAATTGGGATTGAGTTGGAGGAACCTTCTCAATGATGTTTCAACTACCATGATAGTTAAATTAAAATATATTCCTTTGTTGTAGGGAAAAATTGGCTTTTCGCAAAAACTATAACCATAGAGCTTTCCAGCAGCCAAATATGCATGTAGTGATAGCATTATTCTGTTCTTGCTCTACTGTGTTATTTTGCCAGCATATTCCATGTGCTGACCCGTTTTCGGGCTGCAACGTATTATGTTGCAGACTTTTCAGACGAGGAGTAAGGCCATTAGGTCGTTGCCGTGCAGCTCAGTTATGTCGTTGGAGTTGATGGACTCACTTTATCTTCCAAGCCTTCCGCTGTTATCGTATTAGATGGCCTTAAGCCATATTATTGTAATAAGTTCTCTTTGGAGACATTCGATGTAATAAGTGTGTGATTGCCACTCTGTTATAAATCCTTCGAGTACTGTGTGTGTCAGCATTACTGATCCAGGGATGACACTGAAGCACAGAGACTTGACCATCTGAGGTCGATTCGCTACATTTAATTAGTGTTTGTGCCAAGTAAAGCCTTTAGGGTCTTCTTGGGCAATAGTTGTTTGATCTTGCTGAAAAAACAGAAACATTTACGCTCACGAAATTAATTTTAATTTTTTACCAGAGAGCGATAAAATACCCGTTCCAACTGTAGTAGATCAATATACAAATTTCTAAGGTCCTCCTAGTTTTCCAGAGTTTTTTTAGTTACAGAAGTATTCGAAATAGTCAGATTGCTACAGACTGTTCTGTTTTGACAGATTCTGTTTTCTTTGTGTTGTGTGCTTATTTTGATGGCTCTATGGTTTTCTTTGATGATTTTTTGCCATTGAAAAGTTGGAATACAATAGATATTATACAAAAACAAAATATGAATTGGTTTGATACAATAGTTATAGTAGTGATTTATTATTCTTATACTAACGGATCTCACGAATGCTTTGTTGAGTTTTGTGTGATTGAAGTTTTCAAGTTTTGGTTATCTTACGATGGATGAAGGAAGGATGTAAGAGCCTAAGCTTGGGGATGCCCCGGCATCCCAAGCTATTGTCCAAGAATGAGCAACCAACTAAGCTTGGGGATGCCCCCGAATGGCATCCCCGCTTTCTTCCAACAACTATCGGTATTTTACTCGAGGCTATATTTTTATTCGTCTAATGATATGTGTTTTGCTTGGAGCATCTTGTATGATATGTGTCTTTGCTTGTTTTATTTTTTGTTTTAAGTCATCAATCCTTGCTGTACACACCTTTTTGAGAGAGCCAAAATTATGTCATGACTTGTTAGAATTGCTCTCTATGCTTCACTTAAATCTTTTATGAGCTAGGACTTGCTCTAGTGCTTCATTTATATATTTTTTAGCATGGTGGGATTTGTTATTTTTTAAGAAATGCTCTCTTGCTTCACTTAGATTTATTTGAGAGTTAGTAAAATTTTGAAGAAATTCTCTCTTTCTTCACTTAAATTATTTTGAGAGAAAGAAAATTTGTTATGCTCATGATCTTCACTTATATTTGTTTGAGCTTATGAAAAGCAACACATGAAAATTAGTCCCAAAGTGATAGATATCCAAGAAGGATAAAGTAAAATAAAATGTCATGAAGATCATTGGACAAAATAAACTTGATTCTTAGTAATAGTTTTGAGATATGATGATGTGATATGTGAGTCATCTTGATGAGTAATTATGCTTTAGTAGGAATATTGGTGTTAAGGTTTGTGATTCCCTATGCATGCACGAAAGTCAATAATCATGCAATGAAAATTATATCCTACTTGTGATGCATTATTCGGTGTTAATTATGCTTGATGCTTGCTTATGTGATTATTCGTTTCTTGGTTGGTCGCTTTCCAATCTTTTTGCTAGCCTTCATTTTGCACTAAGTATGATCTCTACTTGTGCATCCAAAATCCTTTAAACCAGTTTTGCCACATGAGTCCACTATATCTACCTATATGCGGTATTATTTTGCCGTTTTAAGAAAATTTGCATGTACCATCTCTAATTTTCAAAATAAACTTCTCTTTTGTGTGTTTGTTTCGCTCGAGGAGCGGTGAGGGGTGGCTAATATTTTCCATGCTAGATGTGTTATTCTCAAGATGAGTGTTTATTCACTTGTCATTGCACGAGAGTAAGGCAAAGGTATTAGGGATTCCCAGTCCCGAAATGCAAAAATAAATGAATTTACTTTATGTTGTCAAATAATAAATTCCTTGGAAAGTGTTGGTATGGAGGGCACCCGTGGATACGGTTAGCCATGGAAAGTGAAAGTTATGGTGGAAAAAGGAATACACTTTATTTTCTGTTTGGGAACCGCTTATGATATATCTATGCATGGAAAGTATAGGGAACTCTAAGTCGTTTTCATTGGTGGGATGGATACACCTCCCAAAATGTTTTTATCTCAATTTTTTCGCTTTGAGCTCTGGCACCTCTACAAATCCCCACTTCCCTCTATGAAGGGACTTTCTTTTACTTTATGCAATTTTTATTTTGAAATTTGAGTCTCCATCTTCTCTCACAAAAGCACCAACTAGGAGGCAATATGATCGTGCTCAAGTATTGGTTGTAGTTAATATTCGAGTGTGTTTCATGAATGGATCAATGTTTGAGCATGATGGGCTAGGGATAACTTGTTTTAGCATTGATATTAAGAAAGACATGGTTGCTTGTTGATATGCTTGAGTATCTAAACTATTATGTCAAAACTAGACTATTGCTTTGAACCACATAAAAGTCCAAATGTCCATGCTAAAAATAAAAGAATATGATATGACTTGATGAACATAACTCCACATCAAAAATTCTGTTTTTATCACTTACCTACTCGAGGACGAGTAGGAGTTAAGCTTGGGGATGCTGATACGTCTCCAACGTATCTATGATTTTTGATTGTTCCATGCTGTTTTATTATCAATCTTGGATGTTTTATAATCATTTTGTAGTCATTTTATATCATTTTTTGGTACTAACCTATTGACATAGTGCCAAGTGCCAGTTGCTGTTTTTTCCATGTTTTTTACATCGCAGAAAATCAATATCAAATGGAGTACAAATGCCACGAAACTTTACGGAGGTTTTTACGGGCTAGAATGAAGGCAATGGGCCTTGGTTGCACCTAGGGGTGCCCCGAGGGGGGCACAACCCACCAGGGCGCTCGAGGAGGCCGAGGTGCGCCCTGGTGGGCTGTGCCCACCTTGGGTCCCCCCCGGACCGCCTCTTTTCTCGACAAATACCCCAAAAGTACCAGAACCCTAGGGGAGTCAGCAAAATATTCATCCAACCGCCGCAGAGTCCAGAACCACCAGATCCGATCTAGACACCATCACGGAGGGGTTCACCACTTCCATTGGTGCCTCTCCGATGATGCGTGAGTAGCTCTTTGTAGACCTTTGGGTCTATAGATAGTAGTTGGATGGCTTCATCTCTCTCTGTTGATTCTCAATACAATGGTCTCTTGGAGATCCATATGATGTAACTCTTTTGCGGTGTGTTTGTTGGGATCGATGAACTTCGAGTTTATGATCAGATCTATCTTTTTATATCCATGAAAGTATTTGAGTTTCTTTGATCTCTTTTATGCATGATCTCTTATAGCCTCATATTTCTTCTCCGATATTTGGGTTTTGTTTGGCCAACTTGATCTATTTATCTTGCAATGGGAAGAGGTGCCCGGTAGTGGGTTCGATCTTACCGTTCTTCATCGCAGTGACAGAAAAGGAACCAACACGTATGTATAGTTGCTACTGAGGATAAAAGATGAGATCTATATCTACCGCCATATAGATAAATGGATCTTGTCTAGATCATGTCATCGTTCTTATTGTATTACTCCATTTTTCCATGAACTTAATACACTAGATGCATGCTGGATAGCGGTAGATGTGTGGAGTAATAGTCGTAGATACAGGCAGGAGTCGGTCTACTAATCTTGGACGTGATGCCTATGTAATGAGCATTTCCTGGATATCGTCATAATTATTTGAAGTTCTATCAATTGCCCAACAGTAATTTGTTTACCCGCCGTCTGCTATTTTTCTCGAGAGAAGCCACTAGTGAAACCTACGGCCCCTGGGTCTTCTTTCTCATATATTTGCCTTGCGATCTACTTTTCCTTTGCATTTTTCAGATCTATTAAACCAAAAATCCAAAAATACTTTGTTGCACTTTATTTTATTTGCGATCTATTACAACTTTCTCCCGTCAACAAGCAATTTCTGGCGCCGTACCCCGGAAGGGATTGACAACCCCTTTAACACGTCGGGTTGCGAGGTGTTGTTGTTTGTGTGCATGTGCTGTTTACATTGTGTTGCTTGGTTCTCCTACTGGTTCGATACATTGGTTTCATAACTGAGGGAAATACCTACCGTTGCTATGCTACATCATCCCTCCCTCTCTAGGGAATTACCGACGTAGTTGCAACTACCATCAGGCTCCTCGCATTCTACGAAGATCTTTATTGGTCAAACCACATAACAACATACGTTGTTCCCTTTGTCATCGGTATGTTACTTGCCCGAGATTCGATCGTCGGTATCATCATACCTAGTTCAATCTCGTTACCGGCAAGTCTCTTTTCTCGTTTAGTAATGCATCATCCTGTAACTAACTCATTAGTCACATTGCTTGCAAGGCTTATAGTGATGTGCATTACCGAGAAGGCCCATAGATACCTCTACGATACACGGAGTGACAAATCCTAATCTCGATCTATGTCAATTCAACAAACACCATCGCGATACAGCTGTAGAGCATCTTTATAATCACCCAGTTACGTTGTGACGTTTGATCGCACACAAGGTGTTCCTTCGATATTCGGGAGTTGCATAATCTTATAGTCATAGGAACATGTATAAGTCATGAAGAAAGCAATAGCAATAAAACTAAACGATCATTATGCTAAGATAATTGATGGGTCTTGTCCATCACATCATTCTCTAATGATATGATCCCGTTCATCAAATGACAACACATGTCTATGGTTAGGAAACTTAACCATCCTTGATTAACGAGCTAGTCAAGTAGAGGAATACTAGGGACACTCAGTTTTGTCTATGTACTCACACATGTACTAAGTTTTCGGTTAATACAATTCTAGCATGAATAATAAACATTTATCATGATATAAGGAAATATAAATAACAACTTTATTATTGCCTCTAGGGCATATTTCCTTCAGTCTCCCATTTGCACTAGAGTCAATAATCTAGATTACATAGTAATGATTCTAACACCCATGGAGTCTTGGTGTTGATCGTGTTTTGCTCGTCAGCGAGGCTTAGTCAACGGGTCTGCAACATTCAGATCCTTATGTATCTTGCAAATCTCTATTTCTCCCTCCTTGACTTGATCGCGGATGGAATTGAAGTGACTCTTGATGTGCTTGGTTCTCTTGTGAAATCTGGATTCCTTTGCCAAGGCAATTGCACCAGTATTGTCACAAAAGATTTTCATTGGACCCGATGCACTAGGTATTACACCTAGATCGGATATGAACTCCTTCATCCAGACTCCTTCATTTGCTACTTCCGAAGCAACTATGTACTCCGCTTCACATGTAGATCCCGCCACGACTCTCTGCTTGGAACAGCACCAACTGATAGCTCCACCATTCAATATAAATTTTTATCCGGTTGTGACTTAGAGTCATCCGGATCAGTGTCAAAGCTTGCATCGACGTAACCATTTACGACGAGCTCTTTGTCACCTCCATAAACGAGAAACATATCCTTAGTCCTCTTCAGGTATTTCAGGATGTTCCTGACCGTTGTTTAGTGATCCACTCCTGGATTACTTTGGTAACTCCCTGCTAAACTAATAGCAAGGCAAACATCAGGTCTGGTACACAGCATTGCATACATGATAGAACCTATGGCTGAGGCATAGGGAATGACTTTCATTTTCTCTCTATCTTCTGTAGTGGTCGGGCATTGAGTCTGACTCAATTTCACACCTTGTAACACGGGCAAGAACCCTTTCTTTGACTGATCCATTTTGAACTTCTTCAAAACTTTATCAAGGTATGTGCTTTGTGAAAGTCCAATTAAGCATCTTGATCTATCTCTATAGATCTTGATGCCTAATATATAAGCAGCTTCACAGAGGTCACTCGTTGAAAAATTCTTATTCAAGTATCCTTTTATGCTATCCAGAAATTCTGTCTTATTTCCAATCAACAATATGTCATCTACATATAATATTGGAAATGCAACAGAGCTCCCACTCACTTTCTTGTAAATACAGGCTTCTCCAAAATTCTGTATAAAACCATATGCTTTGATCACACTATCAAAGTGTATATTCCAACTCCAAGAGTCTTGCACCAGTCCATAAATGGATCACTGGAGCTTGCACACTTTGTTAGCACCTTTTGGATCGACAAAACCTTCTGGTTGCATCATATACAACTCTTCTTTAAGATATCCATTAAGGAATGTAGTTTTGACATCCATTTACCAAATTTCATAATCATAAAATGCAGAAATTGCTAACATGGTTCAGACGGACTTGCATCGCTACGAGTGAGAAGGTCTCATCATAGTCAACTCCTTGAACTTGTCGAAAACTTTTCACAACAAGTTGAGCTTTGTAGACAGTAGCATTACCATCAGCATCAGTATTCTTCTTGAAGATCCATTTATTCTCTATTGTTTGCCGATCATCAGGCAAGTCAACCAAAGTCCACACTTTGTTTTCATACATGGATCCCATCTCAGATTTCATGGCCTCAAACAATTTCATGGAATCTGGGCTCATCATCGCTTCCTCATAGTTCGTAGGTTCATCATGGTCAAGTAACATGACCTCCAGAACAGGATTACCGTACCACTCTGGTGCGGACCTTACTCTGGTTGACCTACGAGCTTCGGTAGTAACTTGATCAGAAGTTTCATGATCATCATCATTAGCTTCCTCACTAATTGGTGTAGGAATCATTGGAACTGATTTCTGTGATGAACTACTTTTCAATAAGGGAGCAGGTACAATTACCTCATCAAGTTCTACTTTCCTCCCACTCACTTCTTTCGAGAGAAACTCTTTTTCTAGAAAGGATCCATTCATAGCAACGAATATCTTGCCTTCGGATCTGTGATAGAAGGTGTACCCAATGGTTTCCTTTGGGATCCTATGAAGACGCATTTCTCCGATTTGGGTTCGAGCTTATCAGGTTGAAGCTTTTTCACATAAGCATCGCAACCCCAAACTTTAAAAAACGACAACTTGGGTTTCTTGCCAAACCACAGTTCATATGGTGTCGTCTCAACAGATTTAGATGGTGCCCTATTTAACATGAATGCAGCCGTCTCTAAAGCATAACCCCAAAACAATAGCGGTAAATCAGTAAGAGACATCATAGATCGCACCATATCTAATAAAGTGCGGTTACGGTGTTCGGACACACCATTATGATGTGGTGTTCTAGGTGGCATGAGTTGCGAAACTATTCTGCATTGTTTCAAATGAAGACCAAATTCATAACTCAAATATTCACCTCCACGATCAAATCGTAGAAACTTTATTTTCTTGTTACGATGATTTTCCACTTCACTCTGAAATTCTTTGAACTTTCCAAAAGTTTCAGACTTATGTTTCATCAAGTAGATATACCCATATTTGCTCAAATCATCTGTGAAGGTCAGAAAATAACGACACCCGCCGTGAGCCTCAACACTCATTGGACTGCATACATCAGTATGTATTATTTCCAATAAGTCAGTTGCTCGCTCCATTGTTCCGGAGAACGGAGTCTTAGTCATCTTTCCCACGAGGCATGGTTCGCAAGCATCAAGTGATTCCAGAAGCCCATCAGCATGGAGTTTCTTCATGCGCTTTACACCAATATGACCTAAACGGTAGTGCCACAAATAAGTTGCACTATCATTATTTGTGATGGCCTGGCTTATTAGGGATGATAGACTACTCATATCAATAAGGAATTCCTTCTTTTCTGGAAGCCTATTCGGACAGAACTCCAAAGTTAAGCGTGCTCAGCTTGTAGTGTCAGGATGGGTGACCGACCGGGAAGTTGCTCCCGGGTGCGCATGAGTGAGGACAAAGTGCGCATGAAAGACTAGTATTGATCTGTGGGGCCAGTCTAGATCCCACCAGGAGTAACGACCACCGGCGGGGGTGTCCGGGGTGTTATAAGTTGGTATCAGAGCCGACCCTCACGGTTACACGGATGGCTGCGGACAGGTGCGTGGTCATGTTGTTCATGACGTTTGTGACCCGTCGTGGCACACGGCATGGCACATGTACTGGACTGGAAGCACAGACGTATGTGCCAAGAGGGAACGTTCCTGTGGACCGACGAGGACGTCGGTTCCTCTGAGTGGGGGTGTATGTGATGGCCTGGCTTATTAGGGATGATAGACTACTCATATCAATAAGGAATTCCTTCTTTTCTGGAAGCCTATTCGGACAGAACTCCAAAGTTAAGCGTGCTCAGCTTGGAGTAGTGTCAGGATGGGTGACCGACCGGGAAGTTGCTCCCGGGTGCGCATGAGTGAGGACAAAGTGCGCAGGAAAGACTAGTATTGATCTGTGGGGCCAGTCTAGATCCCACCAGGAGTAATGACCACCGGCGGGGGTGTCCGGGGCGTTACATTATTAACCTTGTATCTTTTGGCTTCAATATTATGAATATGTGTATCACTACTATCGAGATTCAACAAAAATAGACCACTCATCAAGGGTGCATGACCATAAAATATATTACTCATATAAATAGAACCACCATTATTCTCTGATTTTAATGAATAACCGTCTCGCATCAAACAAGATCTAGATATAATGTTCATGCTTAACGCTAGCACCAAATAACAATTATTCAGGTCTAAAACTAATCCCGAAGGTAGATGTAGAGGTAGCGTGCCGACAGCGATCACATCGACTTTGGAACCATTTCCCACGCGCATCGTCACCTCGTCCTTATCCAATCTTCGTTTAATCCGTAGCCCCTGTTTCGAGTTGCAAATATGAGCAACAGAACCAGTATCAAATACCCAAGCGCTACTACGAGCATTAGTAAGGTACACATCAATAACATGTATATCAAATATACCTTTCACTTTGCCATCCTTCTTATCCGCCAAATACTTGGGGCAGTTCCGCTTCCAGTGACCAGTCCCTTTGTAGTAGACGCACTTAGTCTCAGGCTTTGGTCCAGACTTGGGCTTCTTCACTTGAACAGCAACTTGCTTGCCGTTCTTATTGAAGTTCCCCTTCTTCCCTTTGCCCTTTTTCTTGAAACTAGTGGTCTTGTTAACCATCAACACTTGATGCCCCTTCTTAATTTCTACCTCCACAGCCCTTAGCAGCGTGAAGAGCTCGGCAATTGTCTTATCCATCCCTTGCATATTATAGTTGATACGTCTCCAACATATCTATAATTTTTTATTGTTCTATGCTATTATATTATATGTTTTGGATGTTTAATGGGCTTTATTATGCACTTTTATATTATTTTTGGGACTGACCTATTAACCAAATGCCTAATGCAAATTGTTGTTTTTTGCCTATTTCAGTGTTTCACAGAAAAGGAATATCAAACGGAATCCAAACGGAATGAAACCTTCGCGAGGATCTTTTTGGAACAAACGCAATCCAGGAGACTTGGAGTGGACGTCAAGGAAGCAGCAAGGTGGCCACGAGGTAGGGTGGCGCGCCACCCACCCTTGTGGGCCCATCGCAGCTCCACCGACCTACTTCTTTTGCCTATAGATACTCTTATACCCTGAAAACATCCAGGAGAGCCACGAAACCACTTTTCCACTGACGCAACCTTCTGTACCCATGAGATCCCATCTGGGGACCTTTTCCAGCGATCTGTCGGAGGGGGATTCGATCACGGAGGGCTTCTACATCAATACCATAACCTCTCCGATGATGTGTGAGTATTTTACCACAGACCTTCGAGTCCATAGTTATTAGCTAGATGGCTTCTTCTCTCTCTTTGGATCTCAACACAAAGTTCTCCTTGATGTTCTTGGAGATCTATTCGATGTAATTCTTTTTGCGGTGTGTTTGCCGAGATCCGATGAATTGTGGGTTTATGATTAAGATTATCTATGAACAATATTTGATTCTTCTCTGAATTCTTATATGCATGATTTGATATCTTTGCAAGTCTGTTTGAATTATCAGTTTGGTTTGTCCTACTAGATTGATCTTTCTTGCAATGGAGAAGTGCTTAGCTTTGGATTCAATCTTATGATGTCCTTTCCCAGTGACATCAGGGGCATCAAGGCACGTATTATATTGTTGCCATCGGGGATAAAAAGATGGGGTTTATATCATATTGCTTGAGTTTATCCCTCTACTTCATGTCATGTTGCCTAATGTGTTACTCTGTTCTTATGAACTTAATACTCTAGATGCATGCTGGATAGCGGTCAATGTGTGGAGTAATAGTAGGAGATGCAGAATCATTTCGGTCTATTTGACACGGACGTGATGCCTATGTTCATGATCATGCCTAGATATCATCATAACTATGCGCTTTTCTATCAATTTCTCGGTAGTAATTTGTTCACCCACCATAATATATGCTATCTTGACAGAAGCCACTAGTGAAACCTATGGCCCCGGGTCTACTTTACATCATATTATTTTCCCGTCAACTAGCTATTTCTGTCACCGTTTATTTTGCAATCTTTACTTTTCAATCTATACAAAAAAATGCCAAAAATATTTATCTTATTATCTGTATCAGATCTCACTTTCGTAAGTGACCGTGAAGGGATTAGCAACCCCTTTATCGCATTGGTTGCAAGGTTCTTGTTTGTTTGTGTAGGTACTAGGTGACTTGCGTGTAGTCTCCTACTGGATTGATACCTTGGTTCTAAAAAACTGAGGTAAATACTTACGCTACTTTGCTGCATCACCCTTTCCTCTTCAAGGGAAAATCAACGCATGCTCAAGAGGTGGCAATAAGGATTTCTGGCGCCGTTGCCGAGGAGACTACGCCAAGTCAAGACATACCAAGTACCCATCACAAACTCTTATCCCTCGCATTGCATTATTTTCCATTTGCCTCTCGTTTTCCTCTCCCCCACTTCACCCTTGCCATTTTATTCGCCTCTTTTCTGTTCGCACTTTCTCCGTTCGTCGCTTTTCACTTGCCTCTCGTGTGTCCGTGTGTTAGATCATTTGTTTCGTCTTCATGGCGAGCCCTTCTTCTCTTCCTTTGTCTCACGATTTTGAAGTTCTTCACTTCAAACAAAGACAAGGAGAATACTTAAAGGATGCTTGGTACAGGATGATAGAATCCTATCGTAATTGCACTATAGGGGGGTGACGGTGTCCTGGACTAGGGGGTACTCACCACGTCGTCTCCCGATCTATTAGATTGGGCCGAGGCCCCCATGGCCATATACTCATGGGCCAGTTCGGACAGCTGCCGCATACAAGGAAGATTCCACAAAGACTTGGCGATCAAGACAAGGACTTCTCCCCACCGGCGTATTCGGCTAGGACTCTTGTTAACCTAGGCCTTCGGTGCATTATATAAACCAGGGCCAGGCTAGTCGATAGATCATATACAACTCCATATACACAACAACAATCATACCATAGGCTAGCTTCTAGGGTTTAGCCTCCTTGATCTCGTGGTAGATCTACTCTTGTACTACCCATATCATCAATATTAATCAAGCAGGACGTAGGGTTTTACCTCCATCAAGAGGGCCCGAACCTGGGTAAAACATCGTGTTCCCTGCCTCCTGTTACCATCCGGCCTAGACGCACAGTTCGGGACCCCCTACCCGAGATCCGCCGGTTTTGACCCCGACATTGGTGCTTTCATTGAGAGTTCCGCTGTGTGATCAACAAAAGGATCGATGGCTCGCCTGCAGATCAACTGCGACTTCGGCATCTTCTTCACCAGCTCGACTGGTCACCTTGGTTCGACCAAGAATTGCGCCCCGTGTTCGGATCACCATGTCCGGATGAGGGACTTCATCAAACATCAACTCCGATCTCTATCAAGATCACGGAGGAATCATCTATGGAGCTCGGGGGCTCAATGTCAACATTGTCCTCAAGCGACCGTGCTGTTTTTTTGGACAGCGAAATCGTATCTGCCGCCACCACCTCCTCGAGTATCTCTTTGACGATCGCTTTGGTGTAATTGTGCGGAATTGAGTCTATAACAACCCTGGAAAATTTTGTCGAGTTCCGATGGAGGAATCTTTGGCAATCCACGATATACCGGAGCCCTGTCAAATCTGGAAGGGAATTTGGATGAGTTTAGGGTGTGGTGTCCAGCTTCTAGCTCGGACGTCCTTTGGAAGATCCAACCATTGATCGGCTGAGGAATTCCTATATCTACCACCTCTCAAAATTTTCAGCTCGATCCGACCGTCCAAACTCCGGGAACCTTCCGATTAGTGCATCACTTTTCGGATCTGTTTTCTGCGCGAAAACGAATCCGACCCGAGTTCATCTTTTTTATGAACGGGGTTTCGGACATCCCTTTTGAAGGAAGTTTTGTATGGGGTATTGTGTTTTGTTCCCGAACACATCCCACTAACTTTAAGATCTTTTGAACATGATCTTCAACATCATGCTGGTGTCAAACCAGTCCGGCAATATTACTCCACTGCTGCCGACCTGCGCTAGACGCGGCGTCACTTTGTTGAGCCGAGCTCAACTTCTTCGGATCATCATCTCGGCAAGCCGAACAAGAGTCCGGCATCGCGAAGGATAAATCATCACCAACATCGCCGCCCCACGGAATACACGTAGCAGGCATACCGGCATCGCCGCACGGTCGCTTCATCAGGCCGGCATCGACTACATCACGACCTGCATCGACAGGGCCGCACTATTGCTTCTTCAAGCTGGTGTCCATTACGCCGACCTACTTCGACTCATCGGCTGACATCGTGGCTTCGACATCTCGACTGTACCGGGGGCTTCGCCATCTCTTCATCAACCTACTCCGGACACTTCGGCGTCAGTAGCCAACCAGCTCCGTCATGTTAGCTGGGCCGAGGGCTTTGCCTCGGCGAGCCAACCTTTACCAGCATTGCCATGTCGTCGTTTTATCGCCCATCAGGCAATGGGTGTGCCGAGCGAGTCCCAATTTTGGGAATCACCTTCCTTCGGATTGCTACAACAAATAAACCAGGTGCTATTAATTCCAGTATTTTTTGCTTGTTTGGGTTCATTTTTCCCAAGGAATTATTACTCTGGTTTGTCCATCATATGTACACAGGTCTATCAAATGGTGGCCGCATTAATGACAGTCGCATGGTGGTTCGGTCAGTTTCCGTACATAGTCCAGCGAACACCGCATCCGGAGCTCGGACCGACCTGCGAATTCAGGCTTTGCCACGCCTTTACCGCATCACGCCGACGCCCTGCATGGACATTGACTTCGGCGCCAGGCCATATTTCTTTTATTACTCACTTTGCATAAATTATTTATTATGCAATGATTTTTTTTAATTATCATTATTACTATTATCTCCGGTTTGCACTATTTTTTGTGCACAGGAAAATGATCCGGGGACTTCGGCATCACTCTGCCGGTCTGCATTGATCGTGCTATGTCACCACTTCGGCGTGTCAAGCTCTCCGCTCCGCCACCTCAGAACCGATTTGAGGGATGGAACCTTGCCCTGCATCAAGCTCGGACCGCGTCATCAATACCGAACACATTTAACCAGCTAAGTCGCTTTCATGCTCAAAGCTTTAATTTCTAACTTGCGTTCGGTTCGACCAAGCATTATACTTTTTTGGAAAAAAGTTGCTTGTAAAAAATTTTCTTGTCCAAAATTTGTTTGTGACGCATAAATTCAAATACCCCGTTTACTTGGGGGCTTCCTTTATGAAGCTTTTCCTCTTGCATATGATTATACTTGTATGACTTCGTTCCTTGTTCGTGTATTATGCCACAATATGCACCACATTGACTTAAGCGATTTGCAAGCTGGGTTGCCTTGCTCCTGTGTTTACCCCTACGTTCCCGATTGTTCGGCTAGGGAGTAAAGGGAGCACCTCTGCGATTGTCACGATCGGGTCACCCGAGCCGGACCTCAGACTGGGTGAAGCCGAAAGCTAGCGCTCTTATAGTTATTCAATGATGGTCGGCACACAACGGAACTCATGAGTACAAAAAATCTATTGCACAAGTCTCATAATAACAATGAGCACCGAAGAAAGTTATCGGTGGGGGTACTATTTTCTTCGAAGATGCTTCTTACTCTTCGCAGTGATATAGCATAAGTTCCCTGAGCGCGCTTTGTCTGTTACAGCCTTATGGCCTGATTGCCTGGTTATGGGAAACACCGTCGATATTCTCGACCGATGGAGTACATAACACTTTTTGGTCCTTAACCGAAGAGGGAGAAGCCGACGGTCGGTTAAGACGCGTTTAAAGTTCGGTTGAACATAGATATGATATAAGTACTTCGGTACATGGAATCAGCCTTTTACTCAAGTCACTTGGGGGCTCTTAAGTTTATTTGAGCCGTTTTATAATAAGTGTTCTTCTTCTTAGTTGTTGCAAAGTTTTATTATTATTATTTATCACTCCTTTTTTTGATGCGAGTGTGCGGTCACTAGCCGGGGAGCCTAATTTTTCTCTCAAAGCCGCTAGAGTTTAGTTTGCTAAACTGGCCTAATGAGAAGTACTCTGCCCTCGGAATAGGAGGTTGAAGCCATAGGCTGACCCGCTCGAAGTCTTGAGATAGGATGTATCATGTTAAAGCACGACAGAAGCACTTCTTTTTTTCTAAGACCAATTTTCGGATTGGCACCGAACACTTGATCTTGTTCGGACGTCATGTTTTTACTGACGTTTCTTGGTTTTCCAAGATTTTTGGCACTTTTGAACTATTTGTGCTTTTCCAGCAGTAGTCTCGCAGTGCAACGCCGGACACCTTTAGGGATTCGGCAAAAACATTCTCAGATATTGCTATATATGCATCGGTTTCGAATTGTGTCTTCGGTCAATAGTTGGGTTGCCCGGCTCCTGCACTTGCTTCCTACGTTCCGTTTTGTTCGGATAGGCGTGCAAAGGGGGAACCACTGCGATTGTGGTTCCAGCTCACATGGTTAAGCACCTCAGTGGAGAAAGCCGAAAACTGGCTGTCACAATAAGCGTAAACTGGTCAGCGATCCGATGACTATGTTAAATGACGGGCCGTTCATAACATTGGCCGAAGTGTTTACGGCTTGACCCTGACTGTCGCCAAACACTACCGGGGGCTATTAACTGGCCTCCCAAACTAAATCCTCAATATTCTGCTCTTACATTAGAGCTGAGGTTTAATGATCATGCTTAGCATGACAACCCAAAGAAAGGAACCGATAGCGGGACTATTTTCTTTGGAAGACATTTCTTCTGTTAAACAGTAATATAACTCTTTGCGTACCTTTGTTTATAAAACCGTATGGCCAGATTGCCTTGTTTGTTGTAAATCTTTGCCCTCATAAAGGTTTTATAAAGTAGGACAAACACTCCTCGGCTACCGGCCGAGGAGGTGGAAGCCGATGGTCGGTTAACAAAGTTTTGTACAATGCGGATCTGAGCATTAATGACGTAAAGTACTTGGATACATAGAGTCATTACACATAATTTGTGATTTTACTATGGATATTGATCCTTAATTCGGCCACCCGTGCCCGCATTAAGGCTCGGGGGCTACTGGGCTTCGGGCTTATTATTTACAAATATTAAAGGGGCACATCGATCCCCTGATCTGGTGTTGCCACCCGACCAGTGTCTCGGGGGCTACTGCATTGCTTGTCCAATGCAGAAAATTTTATGTGCAATATAGTTTCCGAGGAGATTTTGATCCTCAGGTTGGTCGGCCGCACCCAACCTGAGTCTCGAGGACTGAGCACACCGCTTTTAGTGTCCCGAAGTATTCTGCTAAGCTTGGACTTGATCCTCAGGCCGATTTTCCAAATCAGCCTGAGTCTCAGCGGCTACTGGGATCAGCGGTCTTACGTCATCCTTCAGGTGCATCTCGGGTTTTAGACCGATACACACCTTGAGGGTGTGACACCCCAAAAATTTGGCCTTGTTTTAATGAATTAAAAATTCTGCCAGGTATTAAAACATTGAATATCTGAGCTCCATTTTGATTTTTTAAATCATTTCCTTCCCTGTTATGATGAGTTTTTCCCAAAGAGAAAACTTTTCAAATATGTCATTGGACATATTTAATCTCTCAAGAGAATTTTTTCCTTATTTAATATAACTAATTAAATAATTAAGTTGCTTGATCTTTACTTTCTTGAAAATGGTTTTTTCAAGGTTAAATGGCCATATTTGAACTACAACCATTTGATAAATTCACTTAAAATTCTCACAAAAATTTGGAGATGTCATGTAATGTTATTCAATAACTTTTGTGCAAAAACATCTTTATTTTATGAAATATTTTGAGCTCTACACTCAATTTTCCTTCTCTGGTCCATAGTGCAATTTGCACTACAACCCATTTAAATATTTCTTTCTAGCCTCCACCAAAATTATGGGATGATGGTAATGGCCTAAGATTCCACATTATGCAAAAACCTTGTGCTGTCCTTTGAAAAATTTGAGTGAATCAACCTCATTTTCATTTTGGACCAACTTGATGGTTTGTACAGCAACCATATTTTTGCTTGCTCTTTAACCCTTGATTATTTCTCCTACTTGTAGTCCTCCATGTTAAACCCTTAAGTCCAGGAGCATGCACCTTTTGGATCATTTTTGGTTCATGAAATAATGCTATTTATTTCCTGTCCAGAATTGAAGTTTTGTAAATCTTGCACTAACAAGTTGCTGCATTTGACCAACTAACCCCACCACCCTCTTGTACATCTGAAGAGACCCCAATCTGGAAGTTTTGGACACCCCAAGAGTTGCCTAGGTGCATGTGGCATTCTATCGAGCACCCTGTAGGCATGACCAGTTTTGACATGAGTTTTGGCATTTCACTGTGAGCTTGCACCTCTGATCAAACTAGCATGTCCACTAGACTCCCAGTTGCTCCTAACCTCGATCTGGTAAACCCCAACCTCACCTGCGACCTGTAGCATGCTGCGGCATTGTGTCGAACATCTCCCGTGCGTGCACTGGACGCGCCCAGAGCGCGCGTATTGCACGATGCCGCGCCCGAGCCAACACGCTAGCCCCCTGGCTTTGGCCCACACGGCAGCACCTCGCCACGCACTCCCCGCCTCGCAGCATCGCGCCAAGCCACCCTGGCACGCTACAGCGCCGCCGCCAGGGCATTCTTGGCGGCACACCGCCGTCCGCAGTGGCTCCAGCCACGGGCAGCGCCGCCCAAGCCCCTCCCGCTCGCCACCTGGCCCCTGGAGCAGCGCGAACTCATCCGCAACCATGTCCACTAGCGCTCGTCGCCGCCATGATGCCCTGCAGCTACAGAAAGACGGTCGCCGACGAGCTCATCCGTGGCCGCCGCTGAACCGCCTCGACTCGCCTATATAAGGAGCCCCGAGCTCATCTCCGCACGCAGGCAGTCCCAAGCCACCTCCCGAGGACCCCCTTTGGCAGCCAATCGACCCGGGGAGGCCTCCTTCCTCATCTCGGGCGACTGCAGCCGCCGCCACTGTCCAGGCCCTGCCGGTGCCTCCAGAGCCTCCCCCTCTCCGTTCTCTTCGCCAGAAACCTCCTCATCCTCCCGTGAACCCTTCCCCCTACTCGATTTTGATCGGGAACCCCAGTAGCCCCAAACTCACTCTGCTCCCGAAGCTCCCCTCCGCCGCGAAGCTCACCGCCGACGACCCCGTCCACCCCCGAGACCGTAACACCCACCGGCGGGACCGCCTCGACCCCCTGAGCCCGTGGATGGCTTCGGTTTCTCGAATGGAGCCGCCAATCGCCGGCGACGATCGCCGGAGTCCCGCCTCTGCTCGGGACAGAGAAAGAGGAGGGAGAAGACTGGTCAAACCTGACCAGTGGGCCCTCTGGACCCACTGTCAGCAACCCCGTGCCTGTCCACGTGGGATTAAGTGAAGGCGTATTTCCCCCAGTACGTTTTCCCCGTTCCGAAAGCGTATTCACCTCCGAAACGTTTTATTTTCTGTTTTATTTTAAATAACAGATTTTGACCACAACTTTGACTGGCTATAACTTTTTAAATATAACTCCAAATGAGTTGATTCTTTTTCCTACCTTCCTCAAATTTGGTCTAGTTTATTTTAAGATTTATTTGAAAATTTTCCAAACAACTTTTTTGTACTGTTTTTGAAATGTGTGTTAATTCAAATATATTTTAAAATAGGATTTTGGAGAGAGAGAAGAAACTTTCAAAAGTTTTGGAGAGCACCTCACCCCTCCACAACTTAAAGGCAAGCATTCTGAACCCTGGAATAATGTTTTTGGTATGTTATTTGACACGTTTATAACACCACCTTATATCAGAGGACTTGTTATTTCATGTGACATGATCATATGCATGGAAGCATATTAGTGATTTCCTTGCTGTTGGAAATGAATATAATTGTGATGGTAATCATCCTCATGTGCCTTGCATGCATGCCGGAAAGGAATCCAGGAAAGCCTCGGCCTTGGGTAGGCGTGAGCTTGTCGCCGGTCCCCGTCGGGACGGTTATGTCCGGTATGGCATGGTAAGGTATATTGAGTGGTGATTTTGTTGATTGTAATATATTTGTTTACATGTCATGCAGGGAACTTATAAACCTCCTGAGTCGACCGTAGACCGAGTCTTGTTCCAGTAAACCCCATACTTGCTGTGTACTACCACTTGTCCCTGCCGCAGGTAGGGTATGGTTCAGTAAGTCGTCAACCCCTTTCAAGCACACACCGTACAGAGAGGCCATGGTGGAAGATATCGGTTGTAGCCGGTAGGCATGCCACCTGGTCCGGGGGCATGGGTGTTTCCGGTTGGGACCGAGAGGGGAGGCCACCCCTTAGAGCGCGCGATATAAATTTGATCCCATGCTACGCGAGGTTGTAGCCTCCCCACTTAGAGTTTTGCTTAACAAGTGTCGTGGGTGATTCCAGACACCGATGAGTTAAGCTGGTGTGTGCAAGTTAGGCGTGTTTTCAACTAAAAGACCGTAGACGGAATTAGTCCCGATGGACTAAAGGAACCCGTTACTCGTGGGTAAAGAGTACACCCTCTGCAGAGATTAAAACCTATTCGAATAGTCGTGTCCATGGTTAAGGATTACAGTCTGGGATGGGTCAAGTGTTGGTCTGAGTGTCGGTCTTCGGAGGAGAGATTTGTTACACCAGAACTTGGACCGTGACTTGTGACTTGTGAGAACCAGGATTATTATTTTATGATGGACTAACCCGTTGCATTATTGTATTGTCGAAGTATCCCTGGGACGGTTCTACCTCCTGGATATTCATTGTGATTATTTATTCTCAAGCCCTTTATGTGGTGTCGCTCAGACGCCCGACTGTGGCATTTCTTTTAAAGACCTTTATGTGGTGTCGCTCAGACGCCCGACTGTGGCATTTCTTTTAAAGCCCTTTATGTGGTGTCGCTCAGACGCCCGACTGTGGCATTTCTTTTAAAGCCCTTTATGTGGTGTCGCTCAGACGCCCGACTGTGGCATTTCTTTTAAAGCCCTCTATGTGGTGTCGCTCAGACGCCCGACTGTGGCATTTCTTTTAAAGCCCTTTACGTGGTGTCGCTCAGACGCCCGACTGCGGTATTTTATTCCCACTCTATTATTGCTTATTCATGTTGCATGAAAATAACCTGCTTGCATGCATAAAAGATATTTTTATTTATGACTGACGATGTGATCATAGAATTTTTCCGTGCATGATTATCAATTATATTATACCTGTGTTCCTAATTTTGCGAGTACATTCAAAGTACTCACTGGCTTGTCCCTGGCTATTGTCTTGGCCAGATTTCTTGCTTGGAGAGGAGCGTGGCGATTGACAGCCTCGAGAACTAAGCAACCGTGATAGCAGCCTCGCGAAGATAGGAGTTAACCTGGTCAGCTGTTCCTGTGGGAAATGGAGTCCCATAGACACTGATGTCTCACAAACCGCTTCCGCCATCAACCATTAGAAACCTAATTGCTGTACTCACAAGCCAGAAGGGTCTTGTACTACATATTTTGTATTTTTGCTTGAGATTTCTGTATCAAGTTTGGAGCCTCATCAGCTAACAGTAATCCTGGGGCTGATGAGCACGACGGTATTTTCTGGAAATTTATGTCTGGAAAACCCGGTCGTGACAGAGGGCTACTGGCTATATATCTCGGCAGAGAATAAATTGCAGCAATAAAAAATATTCACAAAAATCGGCCCACATTCGGGGTGGTGCACCACCTCGGAAGCAGTCCGGCATAAAGCTCGGGCGCTAGTGGCTGGCTCCATAGAGGGCATTTCCGGCATTAAGCTCGGCTAAACTCCTTCAAACTTTTTTGAACCAAGGTGATATGACACCTCGGATATAGTCCGGCGTTGGAGCTCGGATACAGTCGGCGTTGGAGCTCGGATACATTCCGGCGTTAGAGCTGGGAAGCGGTCCGGCATTGGTGCTCGGCTGCAAAAGATACCTCGAATACAGTCCGGCGTTAGAGCTCGGACGCAAGAGGACATTGCCTCCCGGGAACAACTTCAAACCCGAGGTGTGGCATAAAAATAATAAGCATTGATAAAGGCCGGAAACTTAAAGGGGCTCCTCGGATACCTGACGTGTAAACTCGCCGAATGCATTTCGGCGATCCTCAAGCTAGAAGATGAGAAGATTTGTTGAACCAGTTTTCAAGACCGACGACCGAAGATGAAGAACAGTTCGGAAGAATCGAGGAGCGTCCCTAACTTGAAGACCGGTTCAGGGGGCTACTGACGGTGTCCTGGACTAGGGGGTTGTCGGTGTCAAAACCGGCGGATCTCGGGTAGTGGGTCCCGAACTGTGCGTCTAGGCCGGATGGTAACAAGAGGCAGGGAACACGGTGTTTTACCCTGGTTCGGGCCCTCTTGATGGAGGTAAAACCCTACGTCCTGCTTGATTAATATTGATGATATGGGTAGTACAAGAGTAGATCTACCACGAGATCAAGGAGGCTAAACCCTAGAAGCTAGCCTACGGTATGATTGTTGTATGATGAAGTTGATTGCCTACGGACTACAACCCTCCGGTTTATATAGACACCGGATAGGGTTAGGGTTACATAGAGTCGGTTACAATGGTAGGAGATCTTGAATATCCGCATCGCCAAGCTTGCCTTCCACGCCAAGGGAAGTCCCATCCGGACACGAGACGAAGTCTTCAATCTTGTATCTTCATAGTCCAGGAGTCCGGCTGAAGGTATAGTCCGGCTACCTGAACACCCCCTAATCCAGGACTCCCTCAGTAGCCCCCGAACCAGGCTTCAATGACGACGAGTCCGGCGCGCAGATTGTTCGGCATTGCAAGGCGGGTTCTTCTCCAAATCTTGTGTACCTGTAGGAATGATGTCCGATTTTTGTAATGTAGTGCTCCTCGGCTTCCACACCCAATAATGGCCGTCTTCCACATGTCAAACGAATGCGAAAAGGTGGGGTGTTTTTACATCCACACCCCTAGCCGTATAAATGAGCCGCCTATTTAATGGGATGGAGATTTAGGTCCAAACCACATCTTCTCCTTTCCGCGAGTTATCATCAGAGCGCTTCCAGCAAAGGTCCATTCCAACATGACCAGCCGTCGCAGCTCCTCCCCTCGCTCCTCCGGTCCCAAACCCGGGGACTGGGAGAGTTGCACCATCCCGCATAGCGAGTTAGTGTCGCTTCAGGCAAAGGGATTTCTCCCTCAGGCATACATGGTCCCGGTCCGAGCCGGTCTCGCCACCTACAATGGTGGAAAACAAGCAGAGAGCACCCCCAATCCTTCTAAAGGAGAGCGGGTGTGCCTCGTCCCCTATCTAATAAGGGGACTGGCATTTCCAATTCATCCATTTCTCCGCGGGCTTCTGGAGTTCTACGGCCTCTAGCTGCACAATCTCACGCCCGCCTCTGTATTGCATATTGCGGGTTTCGTCGCCCTTTGCGAGCTATTTTTAGGCGTTGAGGCTCATTTCGCGCTGTGGAAGAGGTTATTCTGCCTGGTGCCCCGTTCGCAAAAGGGGTCTATATACTAAGTGGGTGGAGCCGAAGTATGGCGCATCGCTGGGACCGGATACCTATCCGGAACCCCAAAGAAGGCGTCCGAGGACTGGCCTTCAGAATGGTTTTACATAGATGACGTCCCGCTACCGGACCCTATCCGGGTCGGTCTCCCTGAGTTGAACAGTGCTCCATTGAAGAAACGCTTGAGCTGGCGTCCGCGGAGCTCTCAGAGAGAAAGCGACAGAGACGTCCTTTACCTGATGGGCCGGATAAGACTGTTGGCTCATGCCGGACTAACCATGATTGGAGTCATGGCCGCATGCATTACGCGGGGGGTGTAGCCACTTCAATATAGAGGCCACTCCATGTGGGATTTCAACGGGGAGGATGACGCCACCCGTTACGGTCGTAAGGGGTCGGCCTCAGCTGCCACTCTAGTAAAGATCTTATCCTCTTTGTACAAGGGAGAAAAGGAGGAATTCCTCCGTGTCAACCCGCAGGCCGGATTTACTATGTACGATCCTCCAAGTTGGGTAAGTGAACAACTGCGCTTGCCCGCTTGTTTTATACTCCCACGGTTAGATATGTAGTCTAACGACTTCAATGCAGGAACCACAATAGGTGGTAAAGGATATAAACAGCCGCCCTCCATAGCCCGAGGACCCAAAACGGTCCCTCGATCCGGACTCCGAAGTGGATCCGGACATATCGGTGGAGCTTATCGACGGGGTGTTCCATCAGCTAAGCAAGGACAATACCTTGGTAGCCATCACAGCTGATTACCCAGGGTTAATCCCGCCCTCCCAGGTGACAAAAACCGGAGTCTCATTCCCTTGAGAGAGATTCCACTCTCACGTATTCCGGTGTTTCTGACGACAACCGTGTTTTGCAGGGGAGATTTCCGAGGCAGGAGGCCGAACTTGCGGTGGCTAGCCAATGAGGGGCCGCAGGGCCCCGTGGGGAAAAAAGGAATGTAGTCCGGACTGAGATGCCGTCACAAAGGTATAGTGCACCCTCTGTTTCCCTGGTGTTATTCTGTCAGGGCATATTAACGTTCGTGCTATCTTCAGAACGAAGAGATCTCGCCGGACTACATACGGAGAGGTTGCCAATCGCGCCTCTACCAGCCAGGCTCCAACGTCTGGCCAGGAAGCGGAGGCGAGCACAAGGCGCGCACCGGACGCTCCTCCGACAGAGGATGCGGACAGGCTGTCTGCCACAAATTCTGAAGTGGAGAGTGCCATGAACCACAGGCATTGCCGGACAGTTCTACGCGACGCTTGTTTCTCCCAAGAGGCTTTAGATGCCTTTAATTCGGGAGATGCGTACCTCCGTGCCGCTCAAAATGGTTTAGCCAGAGCCACGGAGCAGTATGTAAAAGACATACGGGTAAGAAAATTTTGGTCAAATATATATATACCAGTAGCCCCCGAGACTTGAAACAGTTAGAGCAACTGATTTAAGGATCATTTAATATGCAGGTTCTTACAGAGAAGAATACTGTACTGTCCCAGGAGCTGGAAAAGTGCAAGGCCCAACTAGAGGCCGCACTAGCCGCAGCGGGGGAGCCCAAAGAGACCCCCTCAGGTAAGATACACTTCGAAAGATTAGTATTGTGCGGTGTGGGTGCAAATCTGACAATCATGTTGCAGATGGCGCCGGACTCGATCCGGAAAAGCAACAACTCTTACGCCGGCTAAAGGCTGGTGAGAGTACGTTGACAAAGGTGAGGCGAGAGAAGAATGATCTTCAGGATGCCAACACCAGGCTGGACGTCGAACTTAAAGATGTTCGTGGCCAGCTGTCGGACTCCACGAAGGAGAATCAGCGGCTTCTACGCGGCATATTTAGTAAGTGCTTGAACGAACTTTGAAAAAAGAGTTCGGCGAGGAAGTCGACTTACAGAGTAATGTCTGTAGGTATGCTCACAGGTCGTCCTGCAGAGGAGATGCCCGGTTCTATGGGTGACCTTCTTCCCGAACTCATGCAACTGCACGAGCGAATTCGGCAGGCGATGCGAGGCGTTGCCCAAGCCTTATGGCCTGCCCACTCCATGCCCGAGGGCCTTGGAGAGCTTGCGGAGAAGCTGAAGGGAGCTCGGCGGCGCTTCTGGTTGTGGAAGATATCGGTCTGCCGACAAGGCGCTAGGGAAGCCTGGGCCATGGTGAAGACCCGTTTTACGAAGTCTGACCCAAACCACATGGCCAAGGTCGGACCAGTGGGGCCTGACGGGAAGGAGATCCCTGTGAGCTTAATATACGGCCAAGTAGAGTTGGCCGCGAAGTATTCCCAGCAGGACTGTAAATTAGACAGCCTGTTAGATGGTATAGAAGAGGAATACAATCAGTCAGAATGACTATGTAATTTTGAATTGACATGTGTAATGCCTTCTAGCCGGATTGTAGATCGTTTGTCATTGCCGACCTTTTCGCTTCAACCTCGGGACCTGACGGTCCGGAGTGAGTCCGAATACCATAGAGGTTATATAAGAACCGTGGTATGCGTGGAGACTAGGCGTAGGGGTCATTAGTGCTTTATCAGACAAGTGCCCAACTAGTTATGTTATATTACATGGTTAGTAAGAAACATCTTCCAGAGAGAATAGTTCCGTTAGGGGTTCCTTTCGCTGGGAGGCATGCCCTAAAGTGCATGTCCGGACTGCGTAAAAAGACGCAGAAAAAAGCATCTGGGGCACATAAAATGAGTAAAAAGATCATCTTTTATCTCACCGACCGGATATTCCCTTAAGAACGCTAGCTTTCGGCTTCACCCAGTCTAAGGTACACATCCGGCTGACCCGGCAGTAACAATCGCAGAGGTGCTCCCTTTACCGCCTAGCCGAACAATCAGGAACATAGGGGTAAGCATAGGAGCCAGGCAACCTAGCTTGGCCAAAACTTAAGTCATATCGATGCATATAATGGTGAAGAAAAAGGTACATGCGGAAGTTTGACGCATGTGTTGGGCGTGAAGCCCGTATAAATAAGCTTCTGTTAAAGAAGCCCCCAGGTTTAATGAGCGCGAGTGGCGCGTCACTAGATGAGCCTTTAAGGGCTATAAAAGAAAAGAGGGGAAGGAGAGAAATGTAAGACAGAAAAATGCAAAAAATGGACAGAGGAAGGAGACGAACACAGAGTCCAGCGCTAGGCATAGAATCTTCGGAGACGGGTGGCGTTCCACGGGTTCGGCTCGAGTCGGTTATCCGACGCATCTCGCAGGCGGTACGCCCCGCTAGTCAGGACTTGGTCGATTATGAATGGACCTTCCCACTTGGGCTTGAGTTTGTCCTTTTTCTTATCCGGCAGGCGTAGAACTAGTTCGCCAACATTGTAATTTTTGGCCCGTACTTCTCTACTTTGATATCTTCGGGCCTACTGTTGATAAAATGCGGAACGGGCTTTTGCCATGTCACGCTCCTCCTCCAGGGCGTCCAAGTTGTCCTTCCGATCGAGCTCAGCTTCTCTTTCTTCGTACATGCGCACTCTAGGTGAGTCATGAATTATGTCGCAGGGCAGAACTGCCTCTGCGCCGTATACCATAAAAAATGGTGTGTATCCGGTGGTGCGATTTGGCGTGGTCCGTAGCCCCCATAGCACGGAGTCGAGCTCCTCTACCCAGTGCGTGTTAGATTCCTTGAGGGACCGCACCAGTCTGGGTTTAATGCCGCTCATGATAGGACCATTTGCGTGTTCGACCTGGCCGTTGGTTTGTGGGTATTAGACGGAAGCATAATCGAGCTTGATGCCCATGTTTTTGCACCAGAGTTTTACCTCGTAGGCGGTAAAGTTTGTACCGTTATCGGTTATGATGCTGTGGGGGACGCCATAACGGTGTACAACCCCGGATATGAAGTCTATCACAGGTCCGGATTCGGCCGTTTTAACAGGCTTGGCTTCTATCCATTTGGTGAATTTATCCACCATGACCAGTAAGTATTTTTTCCTATCGGTCCCACCGTTAAGGGGTCCGGCCATGTCAAGCCCCCAGACCGCAAAAGGCCAGGTGATGGGTATAGTTTGGAGTGCGGTGGGTGGCATATGGCTTTGGTTGGCAAAAAGTTGGCAACCAGCGCATCGTTGGACTAGGTCCTGAGCGTCTGCCCAGGCCATCGGCCAGTAAAAGCCTGTACGGAAAGCCTTGCTAACAAGGGACCGAGCAGCGGCGTGGTGACCACCAAGTCTGGCATGAATTTCAGCTAGAAGGTTCCGCCCTTCCTCTTCGGAGATGCACCTTTGAAGGACTCCGGTAGTGCTTTTCTTATAAAGCTCTCCCTCATGGACTCTATAGGCTTTAGATCGCCGCACTATGCAGCGGGCCTCGTTTTGGTCCTCCGGGAGTTCCTACCTAGTAAGGTAGGCTAGGAATGGTTCTGTCCACGGGGCGATGACCGCCATTATTACGTGGGCTGAAGGTGTAATTTCATTGGCAGAGCCTCCAATTGTGTCAGATTGTTCGGTGTCGAGTGGTGCGGCTGGGTCCGGGCTGTTATTTGCGGGTTCCCCCTCCCATGCTACGGATGGCTTGAACAATCTTTCCAAAAAGATGTTGGGGGGGGACTGCATCGCGTTTTGCTCCGATGCATGCCAGGACGTCCGCTGCTTGATTGTTTTCTTGGGCTATATGGTGAAACTCCAGCCCTTCGAACCGAGCTAACATTTTTAGGATGACGTTGCGGTAAGCTGCCATTTTTGGGTCCTTGGCGTCGAAGTCTCCATTTATTTGGGATATCGCGAGGTTTGAATCCCCGCGTACCTCTAGGCGCTATATACCCATGGATACTACTATCCGGAGACCATGTAGGAGGGCCTCATATTCGGCTGCATTGTTGGAATCCATGTACATGATCTGGAGCACATATTGGACTGTGTCTCCTGTGGGGGACGTCAGGACGACGCCAGCCCCCAGTCCGGCCAACATTTTGGAGCCGTCGAAATGCATAATCCAGTTTGAATATGTGCCATACTCTTTAGGGAGCTCGGCCTCCGTCCATTCTGCGACGAAGTCGGCCAAAACTTGCGATTTAATAGCTCGCCGTGGCTTATAGGTTATATCGAACGGGAGAAGCTCGATGGCCCATTTTGCAATCCGGCCCGTTGCGTCGCGGTTATTGATAATATCATTGAGTGGTACTTCCGAGGCTACTGTTATGGAACATTCTTGAAAGTAGTGTCGTAGCTTCCGGGATGCCATGAATACCGCGTATGCAATCTTTTCATAATGCGGGTACCGTGATTTGCATGGAGTGAGGACAGTGGACACGTAGTAGACCGGCCGTTGAAGGGGGAATTTGTGTCCGTCCGTTTCCCGCTCGACAACGAGCACTGCGCTGACAACTTGGTGTGTTGCTGCAATGTACAATAACATTGGTTCGCCGGTGATTGGCGCGGCCAGGACTGGGTTTGTTGCCAATATGGCTTTTATTTCATCAAGTCCGGCCATGGCGGCATCCGTCCACTCGAAGTGTTTGGTGCGCCGAAGGAGGCAATGAAGGAGTAGTGCCTTTTCTCCCAAGCGGGAGATGAAGCGGCTTAAAGCCGCCACGCACCCAGTTAATTTTTGTATTTGTTTAAGGTCCTTTGGGACATCCAATTGTGACAAAGCTCGGATCTTGGCTGGGTTTGCTTCAATTCCTCTACCGGATACAATGAAGCCCAAGAGCTTTCCGGCTGGAACGCCGAAGACGCATTTTTCTGGGTTGAGCTTGATGTCATATTGTCGGAGGTTATCGAATGTAAGCCTCAAGTCGTTTACTAGGGATTTGACATGTCTTGATTTGATGACCACATCATCCACATACGCCTCCACTGTTTTGCCGATCTGGTTTGCCAGACATGTCTGGATCATGCGCTGGTATGTTGCGCCGGCGTTTTTTAGCCCGAAGGGCATTGTGTTGAAGCAGAATGGGCCGTATGGTGTGATGAACGCTGTTGCAGCTTGGTCTGATTCTGCCATCTTGATTTGATGGTAACCGGAGTATGCATCGAGGAAACACAACAAATCGTGTCCTGCGGTGGCATCGATAATTTGATCGATGCGGGGGAGGGGGAAGGGATCCTTTGGGCAAGCCTTGTTAAGGTCTTTAAAGTCAACACACAGGCGCCAGGATTTGTCCTTCTTTGGTACCATCACCAGGTTTGCTAGCCAGCCCGGATGTTTTATGTCTCTGATGAATCCGGCCTCCAATAGCTTGGCTAGCTCCTCTCCCATAGCCTGTCTCTTGGTTTCGGAAAAACGCCGAAGGGTTTGTTTGACAGGTTTAAATCCTTTTAGGATATTTAAGCTGTGTTTGGCCAGCCTGCGTGGGATCCCTGGCATGTCTGAAGGGTGCCAGGTGAAGATGTCCCAGTTCTCTCATAGGAACTCTCGTAGTGCGGCGTCTGCATCAGGGTTCAGTCGTGCCCCGATTGAAGCTGTTTTATTGGGGTCCGTTCGATGGACCTGGAATTTGACTATTTCGTCGGCTGGCTTGAAGGATGTGGATTTGGATCTCTTATCGAGTATCACATCATCCCTGTTAACCGTGGAGCGCAGCGCAGTTAGTTCCTCGGTCACTAAGGCTTCGGATAGCGCCTCAAGGGCTAATGCGGCCGTCTTGTTTTCGGCGCGGAGTGCTATGTCCGGATCACTAGCTAGAGTGATAATTCCATTCGGCCTGGGCATCTTAAGCTTCATGTACCCATAATGGGGTATTGCTTGGAAGATTGTGAATGCTTCCCGCCCTAGTAAAGCGTGATATCCGCTCTTAACCGGGGCCACCTGAAACGTGACTTCTTCGGACCTATAATTATCCGGCGTGCCGAACACCACATCTAGTGTGATTTTTCCTGTGCAGCGCGCTTCCCGACTGGGGATTATTCCTCTAAAGGTTGTGCTGCTTTGCTCGATGCGGTTCCAGTCTATTTCCATTTTTTGAAGGGTTTCCTCATAAATGAGGTTCAGTCCGCTGCCTCCATCCATGAGCACCTTGGTGAGGCGAAAGCCGTCCACTATGGGACTGAGGACCAATGCGGCTGGTGCTCGGGCTGTTCGGAATCTAGGTTCATCACTTGTGTTGAAGGTAATAGCAGTGTCGCTCCATGGATTTATTGTTGCAACTTGATACACTTCGGCGAGGCTGCGGAGTGTTCTTTTTCGCATATTGTTTGATGCGAAAGTCTCGAAGACTGTGAGAACGGTACTGGTGTCCTCGGGCTGGCTTTCTGCGGCCTCCAGAATTAAGAGGTCCTCGCCAATTTTGGCCACCTGCCGGAGTATCGAACATGCTGTAAGGCTGTGAGTTGGTGTGGCGTCCTCTGTACTGTGAATCTTACAGGGTCCATCAAGCCACCTTTCCAGTACGGTTCCATGCCCTGTAGAGGGTTTTGGCTTTTTGGTTTTTATCTCGGGTGTCCTATGATGATGCACCCTCTTAGTTCAGACGGTATTACTATTCAAGGCTGGATTATCCCAAAATTTTATTTCGGTTTTCCAGGCGCTTTCCATCGCACAGTATTTTTGTACTATGGATGCCAAGTCAGCGAAGCGTGTAATATCACGACGACTTACGGCATTAAGGATTCCCTCGTCCGTGCAATTACTGTAGAAAATTGAGATTGCGTCTCCCTCGCGGCAATCCTTTATCCTGTTCATAACCAGGAGGAATCTGGCCCAGTAATGATGTACTATTTCCTCGGGCCTCTGCCTGATTTGGGAGAGATCGCTTATGTTCGGGTGGGCGGGTGTCGTTGAATGTAAAACCTTACCCAATCCAAGATTCGGAGGCCGATGAGTTTCCGAACTCTGAAGTTCGGATTCTTGGATGTTGTCCAACGAATCTAGCCCGTTGCCTGATCGTAAGCTCAGGTCTTGAGTTACATCCTCCTCTCCGCGGGTATCCGGCTTGGAGGGGTTGGGAATTCAGACGTAGCTAGTCCTTAAAATAGATGAAGGGTCGCCGCACTGCGCCTCTACCACGGCAACATGGTGGGTGACTTGGGGAGAGTTAATTTCTCTTAGATCGGGTTTAAGCCCAACCTGGTCGTAATCCATAGCGACCCCCAGGGCGGTGATGCGATCTAAGAGCTCGTTTACGGAAGAGAGCTCCATTGGATCTAGCTGATCGATGAGCTCCGAGCTGATGTGTAGGTTGCTTTTAATGACCCGAGAGGTCACCGTCGGCGCAACAGCGGAACAGGCGGTCATGAGGAAACCACCTAGCCGGAGGGTTTGGCCGACAGCCAAGGCTCCCTTAGCAATGGCGCCGTCTTTAATGATGGGAGGAGGCATCCTTCCTGATTGTGACGGCACAGAGGAACTCTCAATGAAAGCACCAATGTCGGTGTCAACACCGGCGGATCTCAGGTAGTGGGTCCCGAACTGTGCGTCTAGGCCAGATGGTAACAGGAGGCAGGGAACACGATGTTTTACTCAGGTTTGGGCCCTCTTGATGGAGGTAAAACCCTACGTCCTGCTTGATTAATATTGATGATATGGGTAGTACAAGAGTAGATCTACCACAAGATCAAGGAGGCTAAACCCTAGAAGCTAGCCTACGGTATGATTGTTGTATGATGAAGTTGATTGCCTATGAACTACAACCCTCCAGTTTATATAGACACCGGATAGGGTTAGGGTTACATAGAGTCGGTTATAATGGTAGGAGATCTTGAATATCTGCATCGCCAAGCTTGCCTTCCACGCCAAGGGAAGTCCCATCCGGACACGGGACGAAGTCTTCAATCTTGTATCTTCATAGTCTAGGAGTCCGGCTGAAGGTATAGTCCGGCTACCCGAACACCCCCTAATCCAGGACTCCCTCAGGGGTACTCACCACGCCGTCTCCCGATCTATTAGATTAGGCTGAGGCCCCCATGGCCATATACTCATGGGCCAGTTCGGACAACTGCCGCATACAAGGAAGATTCCACAAAGACTTGGCGATCAAGACAAGGACTTCTCCCCATCAGCGTATTCGGCTAGGACTCTTGTTAACCTAGGCCTTCGGTGCATTATATAAACCAGGGCCAGGCTAGTCGATAGATCATATACAACTCCATATACACAACAACAATCATACCATAGGCTAGCTTCTAGGGTTTAGCCTCCTTGATCTCGTGGTAGATCTACTCTTGTACTACCCATATCATCAATATTAATCAAGCAGGACGTAGGGTTTTACCTCCATCAAGAGGGCCCGAACCTGGGTAAAACATCATGTTCCCTGCTGTTCGCACACGAACACGTCACCGTGTACCTCCAACGCCGAGGGTGATGCACCGCAGCTCACGTCGAAGGAGACCCGGCCGGAAGCGCGGTACGCAAGACAATCCGGCGGGCGCTTTTGTAGACCCGAAACCCCATGCGCCCGGGAGGGACCCCGTCTGGACACGCGGCGACTATGGGCTGCCCTAGGTCGACCTGATCGCCCCTAGGGCCTCGAGGTTCGTCGCCCTGCAACAAGAGGAACGAACGAAGAACGAGGAAGAAGAAGAACAAGGGAGAAGGAAAAGTAAAGGTAAAAGATGTAGATAGATTTGTTCGATTGTGTGTTGTTTCAATCGGCCGTCACCCCCAACATATATAAGAGGCGGCTGGACTTCCCGTACAAGAAAAGGACTAAAAATTCCGTCCAAAACATCAAAACCCTAACCTAACTCGGATAGGAATCTTTGGCAATTTCCGGATCAATCTCGGTCTCACCGATTGATTTGCTTCGGTCCCACTAAGTGAACGTGGTCAACTTTCTGTAACTTTCTGGATCAATCTCGGTCTTACCGATTAGTTTGCTTCGGTCCTACCGAGTCAAGATTGCCAACTCTCTGGTAAATTTTTGGACAAACTCGGTGTCACCGATCAAATCAACTCGGTCGGTCCGAAATGACTCTGCAGCTTTTGTTTCTGACCTTGATTTGCCTCCACAGGTTGCATACGAACTCGGATTAAGATGATTTTTATATCACAATCAATCTTTTCGACGAGACGCGCAACTTTCATGTTGAAACAGATTCCACCAGAGGCCATCTTGATTGAGTTTTATGCCTTTCTTTACTCTGGTGTCAACATGAGCATCTCTGAACTTGTCATAACTTTTGAGTCCGAGCTCCGTTTTAGACTATCTTGATATCCATCTTGATCTTCTCGAAGAGAGACATTCCAAGGTGACTTCCAATCATAAGTTTGAATTGTTCTTGATATAACCTATGCTAATTTTATGACTGTGCCAATTTTGAGCGTCAACACATGCCCCCCTGTTTTTCGGCATAGCTAGCGTGCCGAAAAATAACTTTTACCATGTTGGTTCTAAGGACGATGTCAACACTCCATCGTCCATTCTGCATCTTCTTAGGACGGTAAGTATATATCGTCCATTACTATGTAAACTTCATTCAAAGCACATATAGCCGAAATAAACAAATGAAATGACAAATCAAGTATTTCGGCCCTTTGGATCAGCAACAAACTTGTAGCTAATCAAATGTATAGTGATTTGGCAATACCCTTTCATGATGTAAGAAATTATATTGCATCCATGGATTATAATAAGTCCATTGAGGGTAACCAATCATACCTGATGACGGATTCCATGGCATAGGCATCAATGACATAGTTGAAGAATATGGATAATGTGTGGAACGAAGATGTTGAAACCTTCGGCTTGGTCCTTCATAGTTTTCACTCTTTTCCTTCTTCATCTTTGCCGCATGTCGTTTAATGGATGCTTTCACATAATTCTTATTTTGAGCACTTCCTTTGGGAACCCATGCCATGTTCCTTTCTTCAAGTTCATGTGCACTAAGTTTTTGTAGTTCCCTCTTTTGCCAATAGGATAAGACGAGTGGGCATCTCGGCTGTGATTCTGTTTTGACCAATGGCAATTCCTTTTTGGCCTTGTGCACTCTCAACTTCTTTTCTTCAGATTTGGCACTTCGGCTCTCAATAATTGGTTGCTTTGTCTCATTGTCTTTAGTAACCAATGTCAACACATTAATTGGCTCTTTTTCATTTGAGATCAAATCTGAAGTTGCACTCTTACGACCATCTCTTTTAACACGGTAAACTTGCTTGACCACCTCTTTCTTCTTCCTTGAGCTCTGGACCAATTTCTTATGACTAAAGCGGTCTTTAACATGTGATTGTTCAAATGTTGATCTTCTCGGAGCTGCATAATATTGGCGAGATGATTTATAATAATATGGAGAATGTGCCCTTGTATTATACTTGTCCCATGATGGATATGGATTTGCGTGAGCATAGGGAGGCATCCACGACATTGGCATTGACGGCCCAAAATAAGGATATGAATAAGTTGCATTCAAATTCTCTTCTTGCCAATATCGATCCTTGGATTTGCGCCTAGGGGGTGATCTTGATGCTTTTGCATTAGTTGGCCGATAAGCACTGCTCTCCTCACTTATCTTCTGATATTTTTTCAATAGTTGCGCGAAAGTGAATTTCGACTTTTTACCTTTGTGCTTACGTCGGCTTTTGTTTTCTTTGGCTGTGCTTGCACCGATCTTTGGATTTTCTTGTTGCCCCCCAGTCCTTGGTGTCTTCATTGTAGCTTCGATGGAATTCTCGCCCTCAAGATTATGTTCATTATGCTCTTCAACAACTTCTTTACTTGAAAACTTGATCCCATCACCTGCAGTTTTTACCTTCTCTTTAAAGGAATCGGCTTGAAGCAGCCGATGCAAAAACCTTTTACCATCGGGACCAATTGGAATAGAATCATCATCTTTTGGTGTCTCAACAAATTTCAATCGTCCTTTATCAATGGCCGATTTAACTATTTGACGAAACATGTTGCAATCCTCAATACTATGCTTGAATGAATCATGCAACTTACAATAAATTCGTCCTTGGATAGATGGCTTGACATGGTGATCAAGAATTCTAATGTAATTATTTTTCAACAATAAATCGAAGATTTGATCACACATGTTTGAATCAAAGGTATACATTTTGTTTTCTAGCCGATCTTGGTGTGCGAATGGCTTTGGAGGTAAGCAAACGAATGGTTCAGATTTAGAATCTTCCCATTCGGCTATACATTGTGTTTTGCACTCTATCTCCGATGTCTTTGGATAAGATATAATATTAGCATCGGATTTCTCAAAATAATTTAACCTTGGCTTTATATTTCTGAAACAAAAATAGTTAAAACACACATGTCTCAATTGAGACCATGCGTAAGCCAAGTATGAAGCAAGCAAAGCTACCCAATTAGATATGAACTCTAAATAAAGCAATGGGATAAGCTTTGGCTTCAATAATAAGTCACTATCGGTCTCTTCGAATGGTACAATGTATTGACCGATATGCTTTGTAACAATTTTATTGCTAACAAGTAAATTACCCTTCATCATTGGTCTTTCAAAATTACTTACGAGATTTTTTCTAATAGATGCATCAACAATAAAGCTGTGACCAAATCTGAAAATAGGCAAATCACTTGCTAGACATACCTCTTCATACACGCTGGGAGAGCATGATGGTTGTGATACTTGAATAATACTTTCCTCCACTTTTAAATGACTCTCCAATGCCTTGGCATCCTTTTTTTCTTCAATAAATTCGGTACACATACTATTTGATTCAGCTTTTTTAACAACCGAATTAACTTTGTTATCCGAATCACCACTCTTTATTTCTTTAATTCGCAAGGTTGCTTGTTCTTGTCTAAATTCAGCAAACATTGTAGCTAGGCTATCTTTAAGCTTTTTTCGACCAATTTCTGCCCAATCTTCATCGGATTGCCCCCCAATACTTTGAGACGCTTTCGACAATGGTGTGTTGCCGAAATTCTGTAACTGTGCGGGGGCAACGTGATATGCTACGTTACTAGGTAAAGACACTTGCGTGGTAGAATTCTCACTTATTCGGCAATGAGCATGAAGGTGCGGAGCCGAATTATGAACATCTACAATTGCGTATGGTGCCGAAAAATTAGTAGCATGAGGTGTAGCATACGATGTTTGAGGGTAATTGGCCGAATAACTAGTAGTAGCATGGCCAATTCCCCTATCCACCGGCATGTTTGGATTAACATGTTGCAAATTAGTTGCCGATGAATAAAAAGATGAATCACTATGTTGCATGCCGTTGAAAGTTCCTACATGGGGTGTTTCAACTTGATTAACCAAACTCATCGTGTTGTTCATCGGCATATAGATTTGTGGGGTTGCCGATGCATGGGAGTTGGGATACATATGTTGCATGTTGCTAAAATTATATGAAGTTGAAGCATGAAGATTATTCTGAATCGGCTGTTGCACATAATTAGATGCATGATTGATAAAATTAGGGCTAGCCGATACAATATTCTCATTATACGATCTAGCAACAACATATGCATTATTTGCATCTACATAAGTAAATTGGGTATTCATATTACCTTTGTAGATTGCAAACCCTAGATGACGATCTCTTTGTAGCAAGAACGGGCCAGAGACCATTCAAAGATTCGATCCCCAGCGGAGTCGCCAAAAAGTGTGTTCGCACACGAACACGTCACCGTATACCTCCAACGCCGAGGGTGATGCACCGCAGCTCACGTCGAAGGAGACCCGGCCGGAAGCGCGGTACGCAAGACAATCCGGCGGGCGCTTTTGTAGACCTGAAACCCCACGCGCCCGGGAGGGACCCCGTCTGGACACGTGGCGGCTATGGGCTGCCCTAGGTCGACCTGATCGCCCCTAGGGCCTCGAGGTTCGTCGCCCTGCAACAAGAAGAACGAACGAAGAACGAGGAAGAAGAAGAACAAGGGAGAAGGAAAAGTAAAGGTAAAAGATGTAGATAGATTTGTTCGATTGTGTGTTGTTTCAATCGGCCGTCACCCCAACATATATAAGAGGCGGCTGGACTTCCCGTACAAGAAAAGGACTAAAAATTCCATCCAAAACATCAAAAACCCTAACCTAACTCGGATAGGAATCTTTGGCAATTTCCGGATCAATCTCGGTCTCACCGATTGATTTGCTTTGGTCCCACCGAGTGAACGTGGTCAACTTTCTGTAACTTTCTGGATCAATCTCGGTCTTACCGATTAGTTTGCTTCGGTCCTACCGAGTCAACATTGCCAACTCTCTGGTAATTTTTCGGACAAACTCGGTCTCACCGATCAAATCAACTCGGTCGGTCCGAAATGACTCTGCAGCTTTTGTTTCTGACCTTGTTTTGCCTCCACAGGTTGCATATGAACTCGGATTAAGACGATTTTTATATCAAAATCAATCGTTTCAACGAGACGCACAACTTTCATGTCGAAACAGATTCCACCAGAGGCCATCTTGATTGAGTTTTATGCCTTTCTTTACTCTGGTGTCAACATGAGCATCTCTGAACTTGTCATAACTTTTGAGTCCGAGCTCCGTTTTAGACTATCTTGATATCCATCTTGATCTTCTCGAAGAGAGACATTCCAAGGTGACTTCCAATCATAAGTTTGAATTGTTCTTGATATAACCTATGCTAATTTTATGACTGTGCCAATTTTGAGCGTCAACACCTGCCTCCTGTTACCATCCGGCCTAGACGCACAGTTCGGGACCCCCTACCTGAGATCCGCCGGTTTTGACACCGACGGGGGGATTTCAAAAATTGTCTTCACAATTTTTATGTTGGGCTAACCTTGTCGCATAGACAACTCTTGGACTTTTCCGCTAAAGGGACTTTTATTGACGTTGATCCCAATATTGTGTATGAGATTATAGAAGGAATAGTAGGAATACTACCCCCACAAAAGGGACTCCATCATACTCAAGAGGGAACCCAAGTTTTTGAGAAAATATGTGAAGTAACTAAAATTTTGCAAAAATCTCTCGAACCCCTTAAAAATGTTAGTGGGAACCTTCACCGCATGAATATGCTGATCACTCTTTGTAATAAGTGGTTGGATGCTCTAGATCTAAAGATCTTCGAGTATGAAGGGAAACATACAGAACCTCCCGGATCCGAGCAAAACCCTATTAAAAAGACCAAAGATGACAATACCTAGATCTATTCTTGCTTTTATGCCTAGCTAGGGGCGTTAAACGATAGCGCTTGTTGGGAGGCAACCCAATTTTATTTTTGTTCCTTGCTTTTTATTCCTGTTTAGTAATAAATAAATCATATATATTCTATTATGATTGTGCTTTTTATGTTATAATTAGTGTTTGTGCCAAGTAAAGCCTTTAGGATCTTCTTGGATGATTGTTATTTGATCTTGCTGAAAAAAACAGAAAGTATGCGCTCATGAGAATAATTTTCATTTTTTTACTAGAGAGCGATAAAATAGTGATTCCAACTACAGTAGATCAATATACAAATTATTTAGGATTTCCTAATTTCTCATGATTTTTGGAGTTACAGAAGTATTCAAAACCTACAGATTACTACAGATTGTTCTGTTTTTGACAGATTCTGTTTTTCGTGTGTTGTTTGCTTATTTTGATGAATCTATGGCTAGTAAAAGGGGGTATGAACCATAGAGAAGTTTGAATACAGTAGGTTTAACACCAAAATAAATAAATAATGAGTTTATTACAGTACCTTAAGGTGGTGATTTGTTTTCTTATACCAACTGAGCTCATGAGATTTTCTGTTGAGTTTTGTGTTGTGAAGTTTTCATGTTTTGGGGTAAAGATTTGATGGATTTCAGAACAAGGAGTGGCAAGAGCCTAATCTTGGGGATGCCCAAGGCACCCCAAGGTAAAATTCAAGGACAACCAAAAGCCTAAGCTTGGGGATGCCCTGGAAGACATCCCCTCTTTCGTCTTCATCTGTCGGTAACTTTACTTGAGGCTATATTTTTATTCACCACATGATATGTGTTTTGCTTGGAGCGTCTTGTATGATTTGAGTCTTTGATTTTTAGTTTACCACAATCCTCCTTTCTGTACACACCTTTTTTGAGAGACACACATGATTCGTAATTTATTAGAATACTCTATGTGCTTCACTTATATCTTTTGAGCTAGATAATTTTGCTCTAGTGCTTCACTTATATCTTTTTAGAGCACGATGGTGGTTTTATTTAATAGAAATTATTGATCTCTCGTGCTTCACTTATATTATTTTGAGAGTCTTTTAGAACAACATGGTAATTTGCTTTGGTTATGAAATTAGTCCTAACATGACATGCATCCAAGATGGGTATAATAAAAACTTTCATATAAAGTGCATTAAATGTTGTGAGAAGCTTGATACTTGATAGTTGTTTTGAGATATAAAGATGGTAATATTAGAATTGTGCTAGTTGAGTAATTGTGGAATTGAGAAATACTTGTGTTGAAGTTGGCAAGTCCCGTAGCATGCACGTATGGTAAAAGTTGTGCGACAGATTTGAAGCATGGGGTGTTCTTTGATTGCTTTCCTTATGAGTGGCGATCGGGGACGAGCGATGGTATTTTCCTACCAATCTATCCCCCTAGGATCATGCACGTAGTGCATGGTTTTGATGAATTGTAGATTTTTGCAATAAGTATGTGAGTTCTTTATGACTAATGTTGAGTCCATGGATTATACACACTCTCACCCTTCCATCATTCCTAGCCTCTTCGGTACCGTGCATTTCCCTTTCTCACCTCGAGAGTTGGTGCAAACTTCGCCGGTGCATCCAAACCCCATGATATGATACGCTCTATCACACATAAGCCTCCTTATATCTTCCTCAAAACAGCCACCATACCTACCTATTATGGCATTTCCATAGCCATTCCGAGATATATTGCCATGCAATTTTCCACCGTTCCGTTTATTATGACATGCTCCATCATTGTCATATTGCCTTGCATGATCATGTAGTTGACATCGTATTTTTGTCAAAGCCACCTTCATAATTCTTTCATACATGTCACTCTTGATTCATTATCCTGGTACCCCGCTGGAGGCATTCACATAGAGTCATATTTTGTTCTAAGTATCGAGTTGTAATTCTTGAGTTGTAAGTAAATAAAAGTGTGATGATTTTCATTATTAGAGCATTGTCCCATGTGAAGAAACTTCTTCTAAAAAAAGAGAAAGGCCGTAAAAAAGACAGGACCAAAAAAAGAAAAAATGAGAGAAAAAGAGAGAAGGGGCAATGTTACTATCCTTTTTCCACACTTGTGCTTCAAAGTAGCACAATGATCTTCATGATAGAGAGTCTCTTATGTTGTCACTTTCATATACTAGTGGGAATTTTTCATTATAGAACTAGGCTTGTATATTCCAATAATGGGCTTCCTCAAAATGCCCTAGGTCTTCGTGAGCAAGCAAGTTGGATGCACACCCACTTAGTTTGTTTTGTTGAGCTTTGATACATTTATAGCTCTAGTGCATCCGTTGCATGGCAATCCCGACTCCTTGCATTGACATCAATTGATGGGCATCTCCATAGCCCGTCAATTAGCCGCGTCAATGTGAGAATTTCTCCCTTTTTGTCTTCTCACACAACCTCCATCATCATATTTGATACGTCCATTTTGCATCATGCTTTTATATCGATATTTATTGCATTATGGGCTACACATTATGTCACAATACTTATGCCTATTCTCTCTTATTTTACAAGGTTTGCATGAAGAGGGGGAATGCCGGCAGCTGAAATTCTGGGCTGGAAAAGGAGCAAATATTAGAGACCTATTATGCACATCTCCAAAAGTCCTGAAACTTCACGGGAGCACGTTTCAGAATATATAAAAAATATTGGGCAAAAGAAGTACCAGAGGGGGGCCACCCACCGTCCACGAGGGTGGGGGCGTGCCCTACCCCCCTGGGCGCGCCCCCCTGCCTCGTGGGCCCCCTGGTGGCCCTTTGATGCCCATATTTTTCTATATGAGGTATTTCGTCCGAGAAAAAATCATAAGCAAGCTCACGGGACGAAACTCCGCCGCCACGAGGCGGAACCAATCTAGGGCTCCGACAGAGCAGTTATGTCGGGGAAACTTCCCTCTGGGAGGGGTAAATCATCACCAACGATCCTCTCATCGGGAGGGGGTCAATATCCATCAACATCTTCACCAACACCATCTCATGTCAAACCCTAGTTCATCTCTTGTATCCAATCTTTGTATCCAAACCTCATATTGGTACATGTGGGTTGCTAGTAGTGTTGATTACTCCGTGTAGTTGATGCTAGTTGGTTTACTTGGTGGAAGATCATATGTTCAGATCCATTATGCATATTAATACCCCACTGATTATGAACATGAATATGCTTTGTGAGTAGTTATGTTTGTTCCTGAGGACATGGGAGAAGTCTTTCTATAAGTAGTCATGTGAATTTGGCATTCGTTCGATATTTTGATGAGATGTATGTTGTCATCCCTCCAGTGGTGTCATGTGAACGTAAACTACATGACACGTCACCATTGTTTGGTCCTAGAGGGAGGCATTGGGAAGTAATAAGTAGATGATGGGCTGCTAGAGTGACAGAAGCTTAAACCCTAGTTTATGCGTTGCTTCGTAAGGGGCTGATTTGGATCCATATGTTTCATGCTATGGTTAGGTTTACCTTAATACTTCTGTTGTAGTTGCAGATGCTTGCAATAGGCGTTAATCATAAGTGGGATGCTTGTCCAAGTAAGGACACTACCCAAGCACTGGTCCACCCACATATCAAATTATCAAAGTACCGAACGCGAATCATATGAACGTGATGAAAACTAGCTTGACGATAATTCCCATGTGTTCTTGGGAGCGATTTCCTTCATATAAGAGTTTGTCCAGGCTTGTCCTTTGCTACAAAAAGGATTGGGTCATCTTTCTGCACCTTATTTACTTTTATTACTTGCTACTCGTTACAAATTACCTTATCACAAAACTATCTGTTACCAATAATTTCAGCGCTTGCAGAGAATACCTTACTGAAAACTGCTTATCATTTCCTTCTGCTCCTTGTTGGGTTCGACACTCTTACTTATCGAAAAGGCTACGATAGACCCCCTACACTTGTGGGTCACCAAGACTCTTTTTTGGCACCGTTGCCGGGGAGTGAAGTGATGACCCACAAGTATAGGGGATCTATCGTAGTCCTTTCGATAAGTAAGAGTGTCGAACCCAACGAGGAGCAGAAGGAAATGATAAGCGGTTTTCAGCAAGGTATTCTATGCAAGTACTGAAATAAGTGGTAACAGATAGTTTTGTGATAAGATAATTTGTGATGAGCAACAAGTAACAAAAGTAAATAAAGTGCAGCAAGGTGGCCCAATCCTTTTTGTAGCAAAGGACAATCCTGGACAAACTCTTATATAAGGAAAAGCGCTCCCGAGGACACATGGGAATATCGTCAAGCTAGTTTTCATCACGTTCATATGATTCGCGTTGGTACTTTTATAATTTGACACGTGGGTGGACCGGCGCTTGGGTGCAGTTCTTACTTGAACAAGCATCCCACTTATGATTAACTTCTATTGCAAGCATCCACAACTACAACAAAAGTATTAAGGTAAACCTAACCATAGCATGAAACATATGGATCCAAATCAGCCCCTTACGAAGCAACGCATAAACTAGGGTTTAAGCTTCTGTCACTCTAGCAACCCATCATCTACTTATTACTTCCCAATGCCTTCCTCTAGGCCCAAATAATGGTGAAGTGTTATGTAGTCGACGTTCACATAACACCAGCAGAGGCTAGACAACATACATCTCATCAAAATATCGAACGAATACCAAATTCACATGACTACTAATAGCAAGACTTCTCCCTTGTCCTCAGGAACAAACGTAACTACTCACAAAGCATATTCATGTTCATAATCAGAGGGGTAATAATATGCATAAAGGATCTGAACCTATGATCTTCCACCAACTAAACCAACTAGCATCAACTACAAGGAGTAATTAACACTACTAGCAACCTACTAGCACCAATCTCGGACTTGGAGACAAGAAATGGATACAAGAGATGAACTAGGGTTTTGAGATGAGATGGTGCTGATGAAGATGTTGATGGAGATTGCCCTCTCCCGATGAGAGGAGTGTTGGTGATGACGATGGCGATGATTAACCCCTCCGGGAGAGAAGTTTCCCCGACAAAACAGCTCTGTCGGAGCCCTAGATTGGTTCCGCCAAGGTTTCGCCTCGTGGCGGCGGAGTTTCTCCCGAAAGGTTGCTTCTGATTTTTTTCTCGACGAAAGACTTCATATAGCAGAAGATGGTCATCGGAGAGCCACCAGGGGGCCCACGAGGTAGGGGGGGCGCCCCACCCTCGTGGACAGGGTGTGGGCCCCCTGGTCTTCATCTTTGGCGAGGATTTTTCATTATTTATTATAAGGTATTCCGTGGAGTTTCAGGACTTTAGGAGTTGTGAAGAATAGGTCTCTAATATTTGCTCCTTTTCCAGCCCAGAATTCCAGCTGCCGACATTCTCTCTCCTTATGTAAACCTTATAAAATAAGAGAGAATAGCCATAAGTATTGTGACATAATGTGAAATAACAGCCCATAATGCAATAAATATCGATATAAAAGCATGATGCAAAATGGACGTATCAACTCCCCCAAGCTTAGACCTTGCTTCTCCTCAAGCGAAAGCCGATAACAATAAATATGTCCCCATGTTTAGAGGTAGAGGTGTCGATAAAAATAAAATACGGACATGAAGGCATCATGATTATTCTCATAACAGCAACATATATAGATATTGTCATATAATAACTTATGTTCAAGTGATGATCTATTCACAATGCAAAAGTATGAATCAGAAACCTTATTGAGAACCAACAAACTATAACCTATGTCATTGAAGCAATTGCAATTTATCATAACATCGGAAAGAGTCCATGTCAGAGCTAAAAAGCAAGTCCACATACTCAACTATGATCTAGTTCTTCATAATTGCTAACACTCACGCAATACTTGTGGTTACGGAGTTTTAATCGGACACAAAGAAAGATAGGGGCTTATAGTTTCGCCCCACAACCTTTTCCCTCGAGGGTAAGGTCAACAATAATAACTCATGCCCCCCTACATCCAATTAGATATATATACATCAGGTTCTTTCCAACATGCTGGGCTTGCCAAAGGATAAAATGAAAAAGGGAGAGGTGAAGATTACCTTGACACTTGCATAAGGTAGAAGAGAATAATAAAAGATAGGCCCTTCGTAGAGGGAAGCAGAGGTTGCCATGCGCTTTTATGGTTGGATGCACAAAATCTTAATGCGAAAGAACGTCACTTTATATTGCCCCTTGTGATACGAACCTTTATTATGCAGTCCGTCGCTTTTATTACTTCCACATCACAAGATCGTATAAAGTTTATTTCTCCCACACTAATCGTACATATTTAGAGCAATTTTTATTGCTTTGCACCGATGACAACTTACTTGAAGGGTCTTACTCAATCCATAGGTAGATATGGTGGACTCTCTTGGCAAAAATGGTTTAAGGGTATTTGGAAGCACAAGTAGTATCTCTACTTGGTGCTGAGAATTTGGCTAGCATGAGGGGGAAAGGCATGCTCAACATGTTGGATGGTCCATGACAACATACTTTATCTCAGATATAAGAAAACATAACCCATTACGTTGTCTTCCTTGTCCAACATCAACTCTTTAGCATGTCATATTTTGATGAGTGCTCCCAATCATAAAACATGTCAATAATAGTATATTTATATGTGAAACCTCTCTTTGCTTATTACTTCCTATTAATTGCACCGATGACCAAAGCTATGTCTACCAACTCCCAACAACTTTTAATCGTCACACTCTTTCTATGTGAAGTTATTACTATCAATAAGATCAATATGATCTCTTGTTTCTTCTTATTCTTTTTCTTTTATTCACCCAAGATCATAGCAAGAAAATCAAGCCCTTGACTCAACACTAATCTTTATTATATAGCTCACGGACTCGATTACATGGAGAGATCATAAGGCAAAACTCAAAACTAGATCATGCCATAAACTTTATTCTACTAGATCAAAATACTACTAATAGGATCGAACTAAGGAAAATGGTAAAGATAGGAGTTGTGATTGTGATACGATACCGGGGCACCTCCCCCAAGCTTGGCAGTTTCCAAGGGGAGTGCCCATACCCATGTTATTATATCTCCTTGGTTGGTGAAGATGGAGGTGATGGATAGTCGCACATCGAGCATAAGAGGTCCTCTAGCTTGCGAATAATGCCCTTGAGTGCAAAGATATGCTCCTTCAACAAAATATTTTCACTTGTGAGATACTTGTTTTGAATGCGAGTTAACTCAATCATCTGGAAAGCTTCGATCTCAGTTGGGGTAAGAAGGTTGTGATCAAGTTGAAGGATGTCTTCTATTGCCGGAGCTTGGTTCTCCATGGCCTTCTTGATCCCTTCATCCTTGTTGATCTTCATGGGTTCTTCCCTCTTCGGCTCTATATTCATTAGCCAGGCATCTTTGTCACCGTTGTTGGAGGAGGGGGACGACATGATGCCTAGCCTTGACAACCCTGACAGAGAATAGCCCAAAACAAGAACAGAGGATATTTGCGTGATACGGGAGTCAAAACCTTCGGGAGAATATATAGTGAATTTTTACCGACCAAAATACGTATCGTGTAGGAAAACAGAGTCCGGAAGGCACACGAGGTGCTTACGAGGTAGGGGGGCACGCCCTCCACCCTCGTGGGGCCCTCGTGTCCTTCCCGGACTGCTACTTAATTTTCTATTTTTCTAAATATTCCAAAACGGAGAAATATTGCCTTAAAAATTGTTTTGGAGTCGGTTTACTTACTGTACCACATACCTATTCCTTTTCGGAGTCTGAAACATTCTGGAAAGTGTCCCTTATGTATTCCTCCGGGGTTACGGTTTCAATAATATTGGTTTCAACATTTATGGGATTACTTGAGATATAATGTTTGATTCTTTGACCGTTTACCACCTTCGGATTTGTGCCTTCGAAGTTGTTGATTTTTATGGCACCAGAACGATAGACCTCCTCGATAACATAGGGGCCTTCCCATTTAGAGAGAAGTTTCCCAGCAAAAAATCTTAAACGAGAGTTGTATAGCAATACATAATCACCTACATTAAACTCACGCTTTTGTATCCTTTTGTCATGCCATCTTTTAACCTTTTCTTTAAAAAACTTGGCATTTTCATAAGCTTGGGTTCTCCATTCATCAAGAGAGCTAATATCAAATAACCTATTTTCACCGGCAAGTTTGAAATCATAATTGAGCTCTTTAATAGCCCAATATGCCTTATGTTCTAGTTCGAGAGGTAAGTGACATGCTTTTCCATATACCATTTTATACGGAGACATACCCATAGGATTTTTATATCTAGTTCTATAGGGCCATAATGCATCATCAAGTTTCTTGGACCAAATCTTTCTAGACCTATTGACATTCTTTTGCAAAATTAATTTGAGTTCTCTATTACTCAATTCTACTTGACCACTAGACTGTGGGTGATACGGAGATGCAATTCTATGATTGACGTCATATTTAGCAAGCATTTTACGGAGAGCACCATGAATAAAATGTGAACCACCATTAGTCATTAAATATCTAGGGACTCCAAACCTCGGAAAAATAACTTCTTTAAGAATTTTAATAGAAGTGTTATGATCAGCACTACTAGATGGAATAGCTTCTACCCACTTAGTAACGTAATCAACAACAACTAAAATATGTGTATATCCATTAGAGGCAGGAAAAGGTCCCATATAATCAAAGCCCCAAACATCAAACGGTTCAATAACAAGTGCATAATTCATAGACATTTCTTGACGTCTACTAATATTACCAATTCTTTAACATTCATCACAAGATAGGACAAACTTACGGGCATCCTTGAAGAGAGTAGGCCAATAAAAACCGGATTGCAATACCTTATGTGCAGTTCTATCTCCCGCATGGTGTCCTCCATAAGTTTCGGAGTGGCACTTGCGTAGGATCTGTTCCTGTTCGTGCTGAGGTACACAATGTCTAATAACACCATCTACTTATTCTTTATAAAGATGTGGGTCATCCCAAAAGTAATGTCTCAAATCATAGAAGAACTTTTTCTTTTGTTGGTATGTGAAGCTAGGTGGTATGAATTTAGCAACAATGTAATTAGCATAATCAACATACCAAGGAGTACTACGAGAAGTACTTATGACATTTAATTGTTCATCAGGAAAGCTATCATCAATAGGTACTGGGTCATCAAGAACATTCTCTAACCTAGATAAGTTGTCTGCAACGGGGTTCTCAGCTCCTCTTCTATCAACAATATGCAAATCAAATTCTTGTAGCAAGAGAGCCCATCTAATAAGTCTAGGTTTAGCATCTTTCTTCTCCATAAGATATTTAATAGCAGCATGATCAGTGTGGATAGTTACTTTAGAATCAACAATATAAGGTCTGAACTTATCACAAGCAAATACAACTGCTAAAAGTTCTTTTTTAGTAGTAGCACAATTTCTTTGAGCATTGTCTAGAGTCTTAGTAGCATAATGGATAACATTTAATTTCTTATCAACTCTTTGCCCTAGAACAACACCTACAGCATGATCGCTAGCATCACACATAATTTCAAAGGGTAAATTCCAATCAGGTGGCTGAACAATAGGTGCAAAGACTAATGCTTTCTTAAGTATTTCAAATGCTTCTACACAATCCTCATCAAAGAGAAATGGTATATCTTTTTGTAATAAATTAGTCAGAGGCCGAGAAATTTTTGAGAAGTCCTTAATGAACCTCCTATAAAATCCGGCATGACCAAGGAAACTTCTTATACCTTTGATGTCCTTGGGACACGACATCTTTTCAATAGCATCAACCTTGGCTTTATAAACTTCAATACCTCTTTCAGAAACTTTATGCCCCAAGACAATACCTTCATTAACCATAAAGTGGCACTTTTCCCAATTCAAGACAAGATTAGTTTCTTCACATCTCTGCAAAACTCGATCAAGATTGCTCAAGAAATCATCAAAAGAAGATCCATAGACGGAAAAGTCGTCCATGAAAACCTCACAAATCTTTTCAAAAAAGTCAGAGAATATAGCCATCATGCATCTTTGAAAGGTAGTAGGTGCATTACATAAACCAAAAGGCATACATCTATAAGCAAAAGTACCAAAAGGGCATGTAAAATTAGTCTTTGATTGATCTTTAGCCGACACAGGTATTTGAGAGAAACCAGAATAACCATCTAGAAAGCAGTAGTGTGTATGTTTGCATAATCTTTCTAGCATTTGATCGATAAAAGGTAAGGGGTAATGATCTTTCTTAGTAGCCTTATTTAATTTGCGGAAATCAATTACCATCCTATAACCTGTAATAATTCTCTGTGGAATCAATTCATCTTTATCATTAGGAACAACAGTAATACCTCCCTTCTTAGGGACACAATGAACAGGACTTACCCACTGACTATTAGCAACGGGATAAATTATACCTGCCTCCAGAAGCTTTAGTATTTCTTTTCTTACCACTTCTTTCATTTTAGGATTCAGACGTTGTTGAGGATCACAAACTGGTTTGGCATCTGCTTCCAAATTTATTTTATGTTAACATAGAGTGGGACTAATGCCCTTAAGATCACCAAGAGTATATCCAATAGCAGCATGGTGCTTCTTCAGAGTTTTCAGTAATCTTTCTTCTTCATGCTCTGAAAGGTTAGCACTAATAATAACATGATATATCTTCTTTTCATCAAGATATTTAAGATTATCAGGCAACGATTTAAGCTCAAACACGGGATCACCCTTAGGTGGAGGGGGATCCCCTAGGATTTCAACAGGAAAATTGTGTTTCAGAATAGGTTCCTGTTTAAAGAATACTTCATCTATTTCCCTTCTTTCATTCATAAACATATCATTCTCATGGTCTAGCAAATATTGTTCTAAAGGATCACTAGGAGGTACGGTAATAGAAGCAAGACCAATAATTTCATCCTTACTAGGCAATTCTTCTTCACGGTGTTGTTTACTAAATTTAGAGAAATTAAACTCATGAGTCATATCATCTAAGCTGACAGTAACAACATCCCTTGTGCAATCTATGGTAGCATTAACAGTATTCAAGAAGGGTCTACCAAATATAATGGGACAAAAGCTATCTTGTGGGGAACCAAGAACAAGAAAATCAGCATGATATTTAGTTTTCCCACACACGACTTCAACATCTCTAACAATTCCCATTGGTGAAATAGTATCTCTATTAGCAAGTTTAATAGTGAAATCAATTTCTTCTAACTCAACAGGTGCAATGTCATGCATAATTTCTTTGTATAAGTCAATAGGTATTGCACTAGCACTAGCACCCATATCACATAAGCCATGATAACAATGATCTCCTATTTTAACAGAAATAACAGGCATGCCTACCACAGGTTTAGGTTTATCTATATCACGGGGTTTAGCAATTCTAGCAGTTTCATTACAGAAGTAAATAACATGCCCATCTATATTATCAGACAAGAGATCTTTAACAATAGCAATATTAGGTTCAACTTTAACTTGGTCAGGAGGTGTATATGTTTTAATATTGCTTTTACGAACCACAGTTGAAGCTTTAGCATGATCCTTTATCCTAACAGGGAAAGATGGTTTCTCAACATAACAAGTAGGAACAATAGGATCATTATAAGTGACAGTCTTTTCTTCAACTTTAATAGGTGCAACTACTTTTACTTCTATGGGAGGATGATATTTAAACCACTTCTCCTTGGGGAGGTCAACATAAGTAGCAAAAGATTCACAGAAATAAGCTACTATCTCAGAATCAAGTCCATATTTAGTGCTAAACTTACGGAAAATATCGGTATCCATAAAAGATTTAACACAATCAAACTTCGGTGTCATACCTGACTCCCGACCTTCGTCGAGATCCCAATCTTCAGAGTTGCGTTTAATTCTATCCAATAAATCCTATCTAAATCCAATAGTCTTCATCATAAAAGAGCTAACACAAGAAGTATCGAGCATGGTGTGATTATTTTCAAAAAGTTGAGCATAATTTTTTTGAAGAATTGTTTCTCTTGGGAGCTCATGATTGGGGCATGAATATAACATTGATTTAAGCCTCCCCCAAGCTTGAGCGATGCTTTCTCCTTCGCGAGGCCAAAAATTATATATATAAATGCGGTCACGATGAACAAGATGCATAGGGTAATACTTTTGATGAAATTCCAATTTCAATCTTCTATAGTTCCATGATCTCATATCATCACATAGTGTCGGGACACCGATTCCAAGTCACATCGATCTAGCCTGTGATCCTGATAGACGGAAGAGAAAGCCTAGTTCCTTAACCCCGTAGGAAAGATAGGATGACTTAGATCAGAAGGCATGAGGTATAAGTAGTAAAAAGAGTCTTATGTTCCCTTCCACAATCAATTCCCCTATATAGCTAAAGAATTTCTAGACTCAACTTCGACCAGGTTGGCTTGGTAATCCTACAGGTAGTCAGGCTCTGATACCAAAGTTGTCGGGAACCCGATTCCAAGTCACATCAATCTAGCCGGTAACACCTCATATCACTTTGCGGCCTCACGCACGGTATTCCCGCGGGTGTCGCCTTACCCTGGCCCGGCACCGTTTGCGCCTTTTGGCTCACGTATATGATTGTGTCGCTAGCATCCATATGACAGAGAACCCGGGCCGACATGGCTAGTCATGTGTTGGGTTTCGTAGTAATTTCAAAAAATTTCCTACGCTCACGCAAGATCATGGTGATGCATAGCAACGAGAGGGGAGAGTATGATCTACGTAACCTTGTAGATCGACAACGGAAGCGTTTAGTTGATGTAGTCGTACGTCTCCACGGCCCGACCGATCAAGCACCGAAACTACGGCACCTCCGAGTTCTAGCACACGTTCAGCTCGATGACGATCCCCGGACTCCGATCCAGCAAAGTGTCGGGGAAGAGTTCCGTCAGCATGACGGCGTGGTGACGATCTTGATGTACTACTGCAGCAGGGCTTCACCTAAGCACCGCTACAATATTATCGAGGACTATGGTGGAAGGGGGCACCGCACACGGCTAAGAATATGATCACGTGGATCAACTTGTGTTTCTCTGGGGTGCCCCTGCCTCCGTATATAAAGGCTCAAGAGGGGGGGGGTGCGGCCGGCCTAGGAGAGGCGCGCCAGGAGGAGTCCTACTCCCTCTGGGAGTAGGATCCCCCCCCCCAATCCTAGTTGGAATAGGATTCACGGAGGGGGGAAAAGAGAGAGGGGGGCCGGGCCCCTCTCCTTGTCCTATTAGGACCAAGGGAGGGGAGGGGCGTGCGGCCCATCTAGGGCTGCCCCTTCTCTTTTCCACTAAGGCCCACTTAGGCCCATATAGCTCCCGGGGGGTTCCGGTAACCTCCCGGTACTCCGGTAAAATCCCGATTTCACCCGGAACACTTCCGATATCCAAACATAGGCTTCCAATATATCAATCTTTATGTCTCGACCATTTCGAGACTCCTCGTCATGTCCGTGATCACATCCGGGACTCCGAACAACCTTCGGTATATCAAAATGTATAAACTCATAATATAACTGTCATCGTAACCTTAAGCGTGCGGACCCTACGGGTTCGAGAACAATGTAGACATGACCGAGACACTGTTGGAAATATGCCCTAGAGGCAATAATAAAAGCATTATTATTATATTTCCTTGTTCATGATAATTGTCTTTATTCATGCTATAATTGTGTTATCCGGAAATCGTAATACATGTGTGAATAATGGACACCAACATGTCCCTAGTAAGCCTCTAGTTGACTAGCTCGGTGATCAACAGATAGTCATGGTTTCCTGACTATGGACATTAGATGTCATTGATAACGAGATCACATCATTAGGAGAATGATGTGATGGACAAGACCCAATCCTAAACATAGCATAAGATCGTATAGTTCGTTTGCTAGAGTTTTCCAATGTCAAGTATCTTTTCCTTAGACCATGAGATCGTGTAACTCCCGGATACCGTAGGAGTGCTTTGGGTGTACCAAATGTCACAACGTAACTGGGTGACTATAAAGGTATACTACGGGTATCTCTGAAAGTGTCTGTTGGGTTGACACGGATCAAGACTGGGATTTGTCACTCCGTATGACGGAGAGGTATCACTGGGCCCACTCGGTAATGCATCATCATTATGAGCTCAAAGTGACCAAGTGTATGGTCACGGGATCATGCATTATGGTACGAGTAAAGTGACTTGCCGTAACGAGATTGAACGAGGTATTGGGATACCGACGATCGAATCTCGGGCAAGTAGCATACCGATTGACGAAGGGAATTGTATACGGGGTTGCTTGAATCCTCGACATCGTGGTTCATCCGATGAGATCATCGAGGAGCATGTGGGAGCCAACATGGGTATCCAGATCCCGCTGTTGGTTATTGGCTGGAGAGCGATCTCGGTCATGTCTACATGTCTCCCGAACCCGTAGGGTCTACACACTTAAGGTTCGGTGACGCTAGGGTTGTAGGGATATGTATATGCAGTAACCCAAATGTTGTTCGGAGTCCCGGATGAGATCCCGGACGTCACGAGGAGTTCCGGAATGGTCCGGAGGTAAAGAATTATATATAGGAAGTGCTATTTCGGGCATCGGGACAAATTTCGGGGTCACCGGTATTGTACCGGGACCACCGGAAGGGTCCCGGGGGTCCACCGGGTGGGGCCACCTGCCCCGGGGGCCACATGGGCTGTAGGGGGTGCACCTTGGCCTATATGGGCCAAGGGCACCAGCCCCAAGAGGCCCATGCGCCTAGGGTTCAAGGAAGGGAAGAGTCCCAAAGGGGGAAGGCACCTCCTAGGTGCCTTGGGGAGGAGGGATTCCTCCCTTGGCCGCACCCCCCAAGGAGATTGGATCTCCTAGGGCCGGCGCCCCCCCCCCTTGGACTCCCTATATATAGTGGGGAAAGGAGGGCCTCTAGAACACATCTTTGGTGCCTCCCTCTCCCTCTCCAACACATCCTCCTCCTCCATAGTCCTTGGCGAAGCCCTGCCGGAGTACTGCAGCTCCATCAACACCACGCCGTCGTGCTGCTGCTGGAGCCATCTTCCTCAACCTCTCCTTCCCCTTGCTGGATCAAGAAGGAGGAGACGTTACGCTGACCGTATGTGTGTTGAACGCGGAGGTGCCGTCCGTTCGGCGCTAGGATCTCCGATGATTTGGATCACGTCGAGTACGCCTTCCTCATCCCCGTTCTTTGAACGCTTCCGTGCGTGATCTACAAAGGTATGTAGATGCAATCCGATCACTCGTTGCTAGATGAACTCCTAGATGGATCTTGGTGAAACCGTAGGAAAATTTTTGTTTTCTGCAACGTTCCCCAACAGTGGCATCATGAGCTAGGTCTATGCATAGTTCTCTTGCACGAGTAGAACACAATTTGTTGTGGGCGTTGATGTTGTCAACTTTCTTGCCCTACTAGTCTTATATTTCTTCAACGGTATTGTGGGATGAAGCGGCCCGGACCAACCTTACACGTACGCTTACGTGAGACCGGTTCCACCGACTAACATGCACAAGTTGCATAAGGTGGCTGGCAGGTGTCTGTCTCTCCCACTTTAGTTGGAGCGGATTCGATGAAAAGGGTCCTTATGAAGGGTAAATAGAAGTTGACAAATCATGTTGTGGCTTTCACGTAGGTAAGAAAACATTCTTGCTAGAACCCTATTTCAGCCACGTAAAACTTGCAACAACAATTAGAGGACGTCTAACTTGTTTTCGCAGCAAGTGCTTTGTGATATGATATGGCCAAAGTTGTGATGAATGATGAATGATCTATATGTGATGTATGAGATGTTCATGCTATTGTAATAGGAATCACGACTTGCATGTCGATGAGTATGACAACCGGCAGGAGCCATAGGAGTTGTCTTTATTTTTTGTATGACCTGCGTGTCATTGAGAAACGCCATGTAAATTACTTTACTTTATTGCTAAACCCGTTAGCCGTAGTAGTAGAAGTAATAGTTGGCGAGCAACTTCATGGAGACACGATGATGGAGATCATGATGATGGAGATCATGGTGTCATGCCGGTGACAAGATGATCATGGAGCCCCAAGATGGAGATCAAAGGAGCTATGTGATATTGGCCATATAATGTCACTATTATTGTTTGATTGCATGTGATGTTTATCATGTTTCTGCATCTTGTTTACTTAGAACGACGGTAGTAAATAAGATGATCCCTCATAATAATTTCAAGAAAGTGTTCCCCCTAACTATGCACCGTTGCGACAGTTCGTTGTTTCAAAGCACCACGTGATGATCGAGTGTTAGATTCTAACGTTCACATACAACGGGTGTAAGACAGATTTACACATGCAAACACTTAGGTTGACTTGACGAGCCTAGCATGTACAGACATGGCCTCGGAACACAGAGGACCGAAAGGTCGAGCATGAGTCGTATAGAAGATACAATCAACATGAAGATGTTCACCGACGTTGGCTAGTCCGTCTCACGTGATGATCGGACACGGCCTAGTTAACTCGGATCATGTTATACTTAGATTACAGGAGGGATGTTTATCTAAGTGGGAGTTCATTGAATAATTTGATTAGATGAACTTAATTATCATGAACTTAGTCTAAAATTTTACAATATGTCTTGTAGATCAAATGGCCAACGTAGTCCTCAACTTCAATGCGTTCCTAGAGAAAACCAAGCTGAAAGACGATGGCAGCAACTACACGGACTGGGTCCGGAACCTGAGGATCATCCTCATAGCTACCAAGAAAGATTATGTCCTACAAGCACCGCTAGGTGACGCACCTGTTCTCCCTGCAGAACAAGACGTTATGAACGCTTGGCAGGCACGTACCGATGACTACTCCCTCGTTCAGTGCGGCATGCTTTACAGCTTAGAGCCGGGGCTCCAAAAACGTTTTGAGAGACACGGAGCATATGAGATGTTCGAACAGCTGAAAATGGTTTTCCAAGCTCATGCCCGGGTCGAGAGATATCAATTCTCCGACAAGTTCTTCAGCTGTAAGATGGAGGAAAATAGTTCTGTCAGTGAGCACATACTCACTATGTTTGGGTTGCATAACCGCTTGACTCAGCTGGGAGTTAATCTCCCGGATGATGCGGTCATTGACAGAATCCTTCTGTCGCTTCCACCGAGCTACAAGAGCTTTGTGATGAACTTCAATATGCAGGGGATGGAAAAGATCATTCCTGAAGTATTTGCAATGCTGAAATCAGCAGAGGTAGAAGTCAAAAAGGAACATCAAGTGTTGATGGTGAATAAAACCACTACGTTCAATAAAGGCAAGGGTAAGAAAACCTTCAAGAAGGACGACAAGGGAGTTGCCGCGCCCGGCAAGCAAGCTGCCGGGAAGAAGCCAAAGAATGGACCCAAGCCCGGGACTGAGTGCTTTTATTGCAAGGAAAGTGGTCACTGGAAGCGGAACTGCCCCAAATACTTAGCGGACAAGAAGGCCGGCAAAACGAAAGGTATATGTGATATACATGTAATTGATGTGTACCTTACCAGTACTCGTAGTAGCTCCTGGGTATTTGATACTGGTGCAGTTGCTCACATTTGTAACTCAAAACAGGAGCTGCGAAATAAGCGGAGACTGGCGAAGGACGAGGTGACGATGCGCGTCGGGAATGGTTCCAAGGTCAATGTGATCGCCGTCGGCACGCTACCTCTACATTTACCTTCGGGATTAGTTTTAAACCTTAATAATTGTTATTTAGTGCCAGCTTTGAGCATGAACATTGTATCAGGATCTCGTTTAATTCGAGATGGCTACTCATTTAAATCCGAGAATAATGGTTGTTCTATTTATATGAGAGATATGTTTTATGGTCATGCTCTGATGGTGAATGGTTTATTCTTAATGAATCTCGAGCGTAATGCTACACATGTTCATAGTGTGAGTACCAAAAGATGTAAGATTGATAATGATAGTCCCACATACTTGTGGCACTGCCGCCTTGGTCACATAGGTGTCAAACGCATGAAGAAGCTCCATGCCGATGGACTTTTAGAGTCTCTTGATTACGAATCATTTGACACGTGCGAACCATGCCTCATGGGTAAAATGACCAAGACTCCGTTCTCTGGAACAATGGAGCGAGCAACCAACTTATTGGAAATCATACATACTGATGTGTGCGGTCCAATGAGTGTCGAGGCTCGCGATGGCTATCGTTATGTTCTCACCCTCACTGATGACTTGAGTAGATATGGGTATGTCTACTTAATGAAACACAAGTCTGAGACCTTTGAAAAGTTCAAGGAATTTCAGAGTGAGGTTGAGAATCAACGTGACAGGAAAATCAAGTTCCTGCGATCAGATCGTGGAGGAGAATACTTGAGTCATGAGTTTGGCACACACTTAAGAAAATGTGGAATAGTTTCACAGCTCACGCCGCCTGGAACACCTTAGCGTAATGGTGTGTCCGAACATCGTAATCGCACTCTATTAGATATGGTGCGATCTATGATGTCTCTTGCCGATTTACCGCTATCGTTTTGGGGGTATGCTTTAGAGACTGCCGCATTCACTTTAAATAGGGCTCCGTCGAAATCCGTTGAGACGACACCGTATGAATTATGGTTTGGGAAGAAACCTAAGCTGTCGTTTCTAAAAGTTTGGGGATGCGATGCTTATGTCAAGAAACTTCAACCTGAAAAGCTCAAACCCAAGTCGGAAAAATGCATCTTCATAGGATACCCTAAAGAAACTATTGGGTATACCTTCTACCTCAGATCCGAAGGCAAGATCTTTGTTGCCAAGAATGGATCCTTTCTATAGAAGGAGTTTCTCTCGAAAGAAGTAAGTGGGAGGAAAGTAGAACTTGATGAAGTGTTACCTCTTGAACCGGAAAATGGCGCAACTCAAGAAAATGTTCCTGAGGTGCCTTCACCGACTAGAGAGGAAGTTAATGATGATGATCAAGATACTTCTGATCAAGCTCCTACTGAAATTCGAAGGTCCACAAGGACACGTTCCGCACCAGAGTGGTATGGCAACCCTGTCTTGGAAATCATGTTGTTAGACAACGGTGAACCTTCGAACTATGAAGAAGCGATGGCGGGCCCGGATTCCGACAAATGGCTGGAAGCCATGAAATCCGAGATAGGATCCATGTATGAAAACGAAGTATGGACTTTGACTGACTTGCCCATGGAGCGGCGAGCCATAGAAAATAAATGGATCTTTAAGAAGAAGACAGACGCGGATGGTAATGTGACCATCTATAAAGCTCGGCTTGTCGCTAAGGGTTATCGACAAGTTCAAGGGGTTGACTACGATGAGACTTTCTCACCGGTAGTGAAGCTGAAGTCCGTCCGAATCATGTTAGCGATTGCCGCTTTCTACGATTATGAGATATGGCAAATGGACGTCAAAATGGCATTCCTTAATGGTTTCCTTAAGGAAGAATTGTATATGATGCAGCCGGAAGGGTTTGTCGATCCTAAGAATGCTGACAAGGTGTGCAAGCTCCAATGCTCGATTTATGGGCTGGTGCAAGCATCTCGGAGTTGGAACATTCACTTTGATGAGATGATCAAAGCGTTTGGGTTTACGCAGACTTGTGGAGAAGCCAGTGTTTACAAGAAAGTGAGTGGGAGCTCTGTAGCATTTCTCATATTATATGTAGATGACATACTTTTGATGGGAAATGATATAGAACTCTTGGACAGCATTAAGGCCTACTTGAATAAGAGTTTTTCAATGAAGGACCTTGGAGAAGCTGCTTATATATTAGGCATCAAGATCTACAGAGATAGATCAAGACGCCTCATAGGTCTTTCACAAAGCACATACCTTGATAAGATATTGAAGAAGTTCAATATGGATCGGTCTAAGAAGGGGTTCTTGCCTGTGTTGCAAGGTGTGAAATTGAGCTCAGCTCAATGTCCGACCACGGCGGAAGATATAGAAGAGATGAGTGTCATCCCCTATGCGTCAGCCATAGGTTCTATTATGTATGCCATGCTGTGTACCAGACCTGATGTAAACCTTGCCGTAAGTTTGGTAGGAAGGTACCAAAGTAATCCCAGCAAGGAACACTGGACAGCGGTCAAGAATATCCTGAAGTACCTGAAAAGGACTAAGGAAATGTTTCTCGTCTATGGAGGTGACGAAGAGCTCGTCGTAAAGGGTTACGTCGATGCTAGCTTCGACACAGATCTGGATGACTCTAAGTCACAAACCGGATACGTGTATATTTTGAATGGTGGGGCAGTAAGCTGGTGCAGTTGCAAGCAGAGCGTCGTGGCGGGATCTACATGTGAAGCGGAGTACATGGCAGCCTCAGAGGCAGCACATGAAGCAATTTGGGTGAAGGAGTTCATCACCGACCTAGGAGTCATACCCAATGCGTCGGGGCCAATCAAACTCTTCTGTGACAACACTGGAGCTATTGCACTTGCCAAGGAGCCCAGGTTTCACAAGAAGACAAGGCACATCAAGCGTCGCTTCAACTCCATTCGTGAAAATGTTCAAGATGGAGACATAGATATTTGTAAAGTACATACGGACCTGAATGTAGCAGATCCGTTGACTAAACCTCTCCCAGAGCAAAACATGATCAACACCAGAATTCCATGGGTGTTCGATTCATCACAATGTAACTAGATTATTGACTCTAGTGCAAGTGGGAGACTGTTGGAAATATGCCCTAGAGGCAATAATAAAAGCATTATTATTATATTTCCTTGCTCATGATAATTGTCTTTATTCATGCTATAATTGTGTTATCCGGAAATGGTAATACATGTGTGAATAATAGACACCAACATGTCCCTAGTAAGCCTCTAGTTGACTAGCTCGGTGATCAACAGATAGTCATGGTTTCCTGACTATGGACATTAGATGTCATCGATAACGAGATCACATCATTAGGAGAATGATGTGATGGACAAGACCCAATCCTAAACATAGCATAAGATCGTATAGTTCGTTTGCTAGAGTTTTCCAATGTCAAGTATCTTTTCCTTAGACCATGAGATCGTGTAACTCCCGGATACCATAGGAGTGCTTTGGGTGTACCAAACGTCACAACGTAACTGGGTGACTATAAAGGTATACTACAGGTATCTCTGAAAGTGTCTGTTGGGTTGACATGGATCAAGACTGGGATTTGTCACTCCGTATGACGGAGAGGTATCACTTGGCCCACTCGGTAATGCATCATCATTATGAGCTCAAAGTGACCAAGTGTCTGGTCACAGGATCATGCATTACGGTACGAGTAAAGTGACTTGCCGGTAACGAGATTGAACGAGGTATTGGGATACCGACGATCGAATCTCGGGCAAGTAGCATACCGATTGACGAAGGGAATTGTATACGGGGTTGCTTGAATCCTCGACATCGTGGTTCATCCAATGGGATCATCGAGGAGCATGTGGGAGCCAACATGGGTATCCAGATCCCGCTGTTGGTTATTGGCCAGAGAGCGATCTCGGTCATGTCTACATGTCTCCCGAACCCGTAGGGTCTACACACTTAAGGTTCGGTGACGCTAGGGTTGTAGGGATATGTATATGCAGTAACCCGAATGTTGTTCGGAGTCCCGGATGAGATCCCGGACGTCACGAGGAGTTCTAGAATGGTCCGGAGGTAAAGAATTATATATAGGAAGTGCTATTTCGGGCATTGGGACAAGTTTTGGGGTCACCGGTATTGTACCGGGACCACCGGAAGGGTCCCGGGGGTCCACCGGGTGGGGCCACCTGCCCTGGGGGCCACATGGGCTGTAGGGGGTGCGCCTTGGCCTATATGGGCCAAGGGAACCAGCCCCAAGAGGCCCATGCGCCTAGGGTTCAAGGAAGGGAAGAGTCCCAAAGGGGGAAGGCACCTCCTAGGTGCCTTGGGGAGGAGGGATTCCTCCCTTGGCCGCACCCCCTAGGAGATTGGATCTCCTAGGGCTGGCGCCCCCCCCCCCCTTGGACTCCCTATATATAGTGGGGAAAGGAGGGCCTCTAGAACACATCTTTGGTGCCTCCCTCTCCCTCTCCAACACATCCTCCTCCATAGTGCTTGGCGAAGCCCTGCGAGAGTACTGCAGCTCCATCAACACCACGCCGTCGTGCTGCTGCTGGAGCCATCTTCCTCAACCACTCCTTCCCCTTGCTGGATCAAGAAGGAGGAGACGTTACGCTGACCGTACGTGTGTTGAACGCGGAGGTGCCATCCGTTCGGCGCTAGGATCTCCGGTGATTTGGATCACGTCGAGTACGCCTTCCTCATCCCCGTTCTTTGAACGCTTCCGCACATGTTCTACAAAGGTATGTAGATACAATCCGATCACTCGTTGCTAGATGAACTCCTAGATGGATCTTGGTGAAACCGTAGGAAAATTTTTGTTTTCTTCAACGTTCCCCAACAGACACGTCTCCGGTCAATAACCAATAGCGGAACCTGGATGCTCATATTGGCTCCTACATATTCTACGAAGATCTTTTATCGGTCAGACCGCATAATGACATACGTTGTTCCCTTTGTCATTGGTATGTTACTTGCCCGAGATTCGATCGTCGGTATCCCATACCTAGTTCAATCTCGTTACCGGCAAGTCTCTTTACTCGTTCTGTAATACATCATCCCGCAAGTAACTCATTAGTTGCAATGCTTGCAAGGCTTAAGTGATGTGCATTACCGAGAGGGCCCAGAGATACATCTCCGACAATCGAAGTGACAAATCCTAATCTCGAAATACGCCAACCCAACATATACCTTTGGAGACACCTGTAGAGCTCCTTTATAATCACCCAGTTACGTTGTGACGTTTGGTAGCACACAAAGTATTCCTCTGGCAAACGGGAGTTGCATAATCTCATAGTCATAGGAACATGTATAAGTCATGAAGAAAGCAATAGCAACATACTAAATGATCGGGTGCTAAGCTAACGGAATGGGTCATGTCAATCAGATCATTCAACTAATGATGTGATCCTGTTAATCAAATGACAACTCTTTGTCTATGGTTAGGAAACATAACCATCTTTGATTAACAAGCTAGTCTAGTAGAGGCATACTAGTGACACTCTCTTTGTCTATGTATTCACACAGGTATTATGTTTCCGGTTAATACAATTCTAGCATGAATAATAAACTTTTATCATGATATAAGGAAATAAATAATAACTTTATTATTGCCTCTAGGGCATATTTCCTTCAGTCTCCCACTTGCACTAGAGTCAATAATCTAGATTACACAATAATGATTCTAACACCCATGGAGCCTTGGTGCTGATCATGTTTTGCTTGTGGAAGAGGCTTAGTCAACGGGTCTGCAACATTGCAAGATCCGTATGTATCTTGCAAATCTCTATGTCTCCCACCTGGACTAGATCCCGGATGGAATTGAAGCGTCTCTTGATGTGCTTGGTTCTCTTGTGAAATCTGGATTCCTTCGCCAAGGCAATTGCACCAGTATTGTCACAAAAGATTTTCATTGGACCCGATGTACTAGGTACGACACCTAGATCGGATATGAACTCCTTCATCCAGACTCCTTCATTTGCTGCTTTCGAAGCAGCTATGTATTCCGCTTCACACGTAGATCCCGCCACGACGCTTTGTTTAGAACTGCACCAACTGACAGCTCCACCGTTTAATGTAAACACGTATCCGGTTTGCGATTTAGAATCATCCGGATCAGTGTCAAAGCTTGCATCAACGTAACCGTTTACGATGAGCTCTTTGTCACCTCCATATACGAGAAACATATCCTTAGTCCTTTTCAGGTACTTCAGGATGTTCTTGACCGCTGTCCAGTGATCCACTCCTGGATTACTTTGGTACCTCCCTGCTAGACTTATAGCAAGGCACACATCAGGTCTAGTACACAGCATTGCATACATGATAGAGCCTATGGCCGAAGCATAGGGAACATCTTTCATCTTCTCTCTATCTTCTGCAGTGGTCGGGCATTGAGTCCGACTCAACTTCACACCTTGTAACACAGGCAAGAACCGTTTCTTTGCTTGATCCATTTTGAACTTCTTCAAAATTTTGTCAAGGTATGTGCTTTGTGAAAGTCCAATTAAACGTCTTGATCTATCTCTATAGATCTTTATGCCTAATATGTAAGCAGCTTCACCGAGGTCTTTCATTGAAAAACTTTTATTCAAGTATCCCTTTATGCTATCCAGAAATTCTATATCATTTCCGATCAGTGATATGTCATCCACATATAATATCAGAAATGCTACAGAGCTCCCACTCACTTTCTTGTAAATACAGGCTTCTCCAAAAGTCTGTATAAAACCAAATGCTTTGATCACACTATCAAAGCGTTTATTCCAACTCCGAGAGGCTTGCACCAGTCCATAAATGGATCGCTGGAGCTTGCACACTTTGTTAGCTCCCTTTGGATCGACAAAACCCTCCGGTTGCATCATATACAACTCTTCTTCCAGAAATCCATTCAGGAATGCAGTTTTGACATCCATCTGCCAAATTTCATAATCATAAAATGCGGCAATTGCTAACATGATTCGGACAGACTTAAGCATCGCTACGGGTGAGAAGGTCTCATTGTAGTCAATCCTTTGAACTTGCTGAAACCCTTTTGCGACAAGTCGAGCTTTGTAGACAGTAATATTACCGTCGGCGTCAGTCTTCTTCTTGAAGATCCATTTATTCTCAATTGCTTGCCGATCATTGGGCAAGTCAACCAAAGTCCACACTTTGTTCTCATACATGGATCCCATCTCAGATTTCATGGCTTCAAGCCATTTTGCGGAATCTGGGCTCACCATCGCTTCTTCATAGTTCGTAGGTTCATCATGATCTAGTAGCATGACTTCCAGAATAGGATTACCGTACCACTCTGGTGCGGATCTCACTCTGGTTAATCTACGAGGTTCAGTAGTATCTTGTTCTGAAGTTTCATGATCATCATCATTAGCTTCCTCACTAATTGGTGTAGGTGTCACAGAAACAGTTTTCTGTGATGCACTACTTTCCAATAAGGGAGCAGGTACAGTTACCTCGTCAAGTTCTACTTTCCTCCTACTCACTTCTTTCGAGAGAAAACTCCTTCTCTAGAAAGTTTCCGAACTTAGCAACAAAAGTCTTGCCTTCGGATCTGTGATAGAAGGTGTATCCAATAGTCTCCTTTGGATATCCTATGAAGACAAATTTCTCCGATTTGGGTTCGAGCTTATCAGGTTGAAGCTTTTTCACATAAGCATCGCAGCCCCAAACTTTCAAAAACGACAACTTTGGTTTCTTGCCAAACCATAGTTCATAAGGCGTCGTCTCAACGGATTTTGATGGTGCCCTATTTAACGTGAATGCGGCCGTCTCCAAAGCATAACCCCAAAACGATAGCGGTAAATCAGTAAGAGACATCATAGATCGCACCATATCTAGTAAAGTACGATTACGACGTTCGGGCACAACATTACACTGTGGTGTTCCGGGTGGCGTGAGTTGCGAAACTATTCCGCATTGTTTCAAATGTACACCAAACTCGTAACTCAAATATTCTCCTCCACGATCAGATCGTAGAAACTTTATTTTCTTGTTACGATGATTTTCAACTTCACTCTGAAATTCTTTGAACTTTTCAAATGTCTCAGACTTATGTTTCATTAAGTAGATATACCCATATCTGCTTAAGTCATCTATGAAGGTGAGAAAATAACGATATCCGCCACGAGCCTCAATATTCATCGGACCACATACATCTGTATGTATGATTTCCAACAAATCTGTTGCTCTCTCCATAGTACCGGAGAATGGTGTTTTAGTCATCTTTCCCATGAGGCACGGTTCGCAAGTACCAAGTGATTCATAATCAAGTGGTTCCAAAAGTCCATCAGTATGGAGTTTCTTCATGCGCTTTACACCGATATGACCTAAACGGCAGTGCCACAAATAAGTTGCACTATCATTATCAACTCTGCATCTTTTGGTTTCAACATTATGAATATGTGTGTTACTACTATCGAGATTTAATAAGAATAGACCACTCTTCAAGGGTGCATGACCATAAAAGATATTACTCATATAAATAGAACAACCATTATTCTCTGATTTAAATGAATAACCGTCTTGCATCAAACAAGATCCAGATATAATGTTCATGCTTAACGCTGGCACCAAATAACAATTATTTAGGTCTAATATTAATCCCGAAGGTAGATGTAGAGGTAGCGTGCCGACTGCGATCACATCGACTTTGGAACCGTTTCCCACGCGCATCGTCACCTCGTCCTTAGCCCATCTTCGCTTAATCTGTAGTCCCTGTTTCGAGTTGCAAATATTAGCAACAGAACCAGTATCAAATACCCAGGTACTACTGCGAGCATTAGTAAGGTACACATCAATAACATGTATATCACATATACCTTTGTTCACCTTGCCATCCTTCTTATCCGCCAAATACTTGGGGCAGTTCCGCTTCCAGTGACCAGTCTGCTTGCAGTAGAAGCACTCAGTTTCAGGCTTAGGTTCAGACTTGGGTTTCTTCTCTTGAGCAGCAACTTGCTTGCTGTTCTTCTTGAAGTTCCCCTTCTTCTTCCCTTTGCCCTTTTTCTTGAAACTAGTGGTCTTGTTGACCATCAACAATTGATGCTCCTTTTTGATTTCTGCCTCCGCAGCTTTCAGCATTGCGAAGAGCTCGGGAATAGTCTTATTCATCCCTTGCATATTATAGTTCATCACGAAGCTCTTGTAGCTTGGTGGCAGTGATTGGAGAATTCTGTCAATGACGCAATCATCTGGAAGATTAACTCCCATTTGAATCAAGTGATTATTATACCCAGACATTTTGAGTATATGCTCACTGACAGAACTGTTCTCCTCCATCTTGCAGCTATAGAACTTATTGGAGACTTCATATCTCTCAATCCGGGCATTTGCTTGAAATATTAACTTCAACTCCTGGAACATCTCATATGCTCCATGACGTTCAAAACGTCGTTGAAGTCCCGATTCTAAGCCGTAAAGCATGGCACACTGAACTATCGAGTAGTCATTAGCTTTGCTCTGCCAGACGTTTACAACATCTGGTGTTGCTCCGGCAGCAGGCCTGGCACCCAGCGGTGCTTCCAGGACGTAATTCTTTTGTGCAGCAATGAGGATAATCCTCAAGTTACGGACCCAGTCCGTGTAATTGCTACCATCATCTTTCAACTTTGCTTTCTCAAGGAACGCATTAAAATTCAACGGAACAACAGCACGGGCCATTTATCTACAATCATACATAAACAAGCAAGATACTATTAGGTACTAAGTTCATGATAAATTTAGGTTCAATTAATCATATTACTTAAAGAACTCCCACTTAGATAGATATCCCTCTAATCCTCTAAGTGATTACGTGATCCAAATCAACTAAACCATGTCCGATCATCACGTGAGATGGAGTAGTTTCATTGGTGAACATCACTATGTTGATCATATCTACTATATGATTCATGCTCGACCTTTCGGTCTCCGTGTTCCAAGGCCATATCTGTATATGCTTGGCTCGTCAAGTATAACCTGAGTATTCCGCGTGTGCAACTGTTTTGCACCCGTTGTATTTGAATGTAGAGCCTATCACACCCGATCATCACGTGGTGTCTCAGCACGAAGAACTTTCGCAACGGTGCATACTCAGGGAGAACACTTCTTGATAATTTAGTGAGAGATCATATTATAATGCTACCGTCAATCAAAGCAAGATAAGATGCATAAAAGATAAACATCACATGCAATCAATATAAGTGATATGATATGGCCATCATCATCTTGTGCTTGTGATCTCCATCTCCGAAGCACCGTCATGATCACCATCGTCACCGGCGCGACACCTTGATCTCCATCGTAGCATCGTTGTCGTCTCGCCAATCTTATGCTTCCACGACTATCGCTACCGCTTAGTGATAAAGTAAAGCATTACAGCGCGATTGCATTGCATACAATAAAGCGACAACCATATGGCTCCTGCCGGTTGCCGATAACTCGGTTACAAAACATGATCATCTATTACAATAAAATTTAGCATCATGTGTTGACCATATCACATCACAACATGCCCTGCAAAAACAAGTTAGACGCCCTCTACTTTGTTGTTGCATGTTTTACGTGGCTGATACGGGCTTAAGCAAGAACCAATCTTACCTACGCATCAAAAACCACAACGATAGTTTGTCAAGTTGGTGCTGTTTTAACCTTCGCAAGGACCGGGCGTAGCCACACTCAGTTCAACTAAAGTTGGAGAAAATGTCACCCGCAAGCCACCTATGTGCAAAGCACGTCGGGAGAACCGGTCTCGCGTAAGCGTACGCGTAATGTCGGTCTGGGCCGCTTCGTCCAACAATACCGCCGAACCAAAGTATGACATGCTGGTAAGAAGTATGGCTTATATCGCCCACAACTCACTTGTGTTCTACTCGTGCATATAACATCAACATATAAAACCTAGGCTCGGATGCCACTGTTGGGTTTCGTAGTAATTTCAAAAAATTTCCTACGCTCACGCAAGATCATGGTGATGCATAGCAACGAGAGGGGAGAGTATGATCTACGTACCCTTGTAGATCGACAACGGAAGCGTTTAGTTGATGTAGTCGTACGTCTCCACGGCCCGACCGATCAAGCACCGAAACTACGGCACCTCCGAGTTCTAGCACACGTTCAGCTCAATGACGATCCCCGAACTCCGATCCAGCAAAGTGTCGGGGAAGAGTTCCGTCAGCACGACGGCGTGGTGACGATCTTGATGTACTACTGTAGCAGGGCTTCGCCTAAGCACCGCTACAATATTATCGAGGACTATGGTGGAAGGGGGCACCGCACACGGCTAAGAATATGATCACGTGGATCAACTTGTGTTTCTCTGGGGTGCCCCTGCCTCCGTATATAAAGGCTCAAGGGGGGGGGTGCGGCCGGCCTAGGAGAGGCGCGCCAGGAGGAGTCCTACTCCCTCTGGGAGTAGGATTCCCCCCCCCCCCAATCCTAGTTGGAATAGGATTCGCGGAGGGGGGAAAAGAGAGAGGGGGGCCGGCCCCCTCTCCTTGTCCTATTCGGACCAAGGGAGGGGAGGGGCGCGCAGCCCATCTAGGGCTGCCTCTTCTCTTTTCCACTAAGGCCCACTTAGGCCCATATAGCTCCCGGGGGGTTCCGGTAACCTCCCGGTACTCCGGTAAAATCTCGATTTCACCCGGAACACTTCCGATATCCAAACATAGGCTTCCAATATATCAATCTTTATGTCTCGACCATTTCAAGACTCCTCGTCATGTCCGTGATCACATCCGGGACTCCGAACAACCTTCGGTATATCAAAATGTATAAACTCATAATATAACTGTCATCGTAACCTTAACCGTGCGGACCCTACGGGTTCGAGAACAATGTAGACATGACCGAGACACATCTACGGTCAATAACCAATAGCGGAACCTGGATGCTCATATTGGCTCCTACATATTCTATGAAGATCTTTTATCGGTCAGACCGCATAACGACATACGTTGTTCCCTTTGTCATCGGTATGTTACTTGCCCGAGAATCGATCGTCGGTATCCCATACCTAGTTCAATCTCGTTACCGGCAAGTCTCTTTACTCGTTCTGTAATACATCATCCCGCAACTAACTCATTAGTTGCAATGCTTGCAAGGCTTAAGTGATGTGCATTACCGAGAGGGCCCAGAGATACCTCTCCGACAATCCGAGTGACAAATCCTAATCTCGAAATACGCCAACCCAACATGTACCTTTGGAGACACCTGTAGAGCTCCTTTATAATCACCCAGTTACGTTTTGACGTTTGGTAGCACACAAAGTGTTACTCTGGCAAATGGGAGTTGCATAATCTCATAGTCATAGGAACATGTATAAGTCATGAAGAAAGCAATAGCAACATACTAAACGATCGTGTGCTAAGCTAACGGAATGGGTCATGTCAATCAGATCATTCAACTAATGATGTGATCCTGTTAATCAAATGACAACTCTTTGTCTATGGTTAGGAAACATAACCATCTTTGATTAACAAGCTAGTCTAGTAGAGGCATACTAGTGACACTCTCTTTGTCTATGTATTCACACAGGTATTATGTTTCCGGTTAATACAATTCTAGCATGAATAATAAACTTTTATCATGATATAAGGAAATAAATAATAACTTTATTATTGCCTCTAGGGCATATTTCCTTCAGTCTCCCAGTTGCACTAGAGTCAATAATCTAGATTACACAGTAATGATTCTAACACCCATGGAGCCTTGGTGCTGATCATGTTTTACTTGTGGAAGAGGCTTAGTCAATGGGTCTGCAACATTGCAAGATCCGTATGTATCTTGCAAATCTCTATGTCTCCCACCTGGACTAGATCCCGGATGGAATTGAAGCGTCTCTTGATGTGCTTGGTTCTCTTGTGAAATCTGGATTCCTTCGCCAAGGCAATTGCACCAGTATTGTCACAAAAGATTTTCATTGGACCCGATGTACTAGGTACGACACCTAGATCGGATATGAACTCCTTCATCCAGACTCCTTCATTTGCTGCTTTCGAAGCAGCTATGTATTCCGCTTCACACGTAGATCCCGCCACGACGCTTTGTTTAGAACTGCACCAACTGACAGCTCCACCGTTTAATGTAAACACGTATCCGGTTTGCGATTTAGAATCATCCGGATCAGTGTCAAAGCTTGCATGAACGTAACCGTTTACGATGAGCTCTTTGTCACCTCCATATACGAGAAACATATCCTTAGTCCTTTTCAGGTACTTCAGGATGTTCTTGACCGCTGTCCAGTGATCCACTCCTGGATTACTTTGGTACCTCCCTGCTAGACTTATAGCAAGGCACACATCAGGTCTAGTACACAGCATTGCATACATGATAGAGCCTATGGCCGAAGCATAGGGAACATCTTTCATCTTCTCTCTATCTTCTGCAGTGGTCGGGCATTGAGTCCGACTCAACTTCACACCTTGTAACACAGGCAAGAACCCTTTCTTTGCTTGATCCATTTTGAACTTCTTCAGAATTTTGTCAAGGTATGTGCTTTGTGAAAGTCCAATTAAACGTCTTGATCTATCTCTATAGATCTTTATGCCTAATATGTAAGCAGCTTCACCGAGGTCTTTCATTGAAAAACTTTTATTCAAGTATCCCTTTATGCTATCCAGAAATTCTATATCATTTCCGATCAGTAATATGTCATCCACATATAATATCAGAAATGCTACAGAGCTCCCACTCACTTTCTTGTAAATACAGGCTTCTCCAAAAGTCTGTATAAAACCAAATGCTTTGATCACACTATCAAAGCGTTTATTCCAACTCCGAGAGGCTTGCACCAGTCCATAAATGGATCGTTGGAGCTTGCACACTTTGTTAGCTCCCTTTGGATCGACAAAACCCTCCGGTTGCATCATATACAACTCTTCTTCCAGAAATCCATTCAGGAATGCGGTTTTGACATCCATCTGCCAAATTTCATAATCATAAAATGCGGCAATTGCTAACATGATTCGGACAGACTTAAGCATCGCTACGGGTGAGAAGGTCTCATTGTAGTCAATCCTTTGAACTTGCTGAAACCCTTTTGTGACAAGTCGAGCTTTGTAGACAGTAATATTACCGTCGGCGTCAGTCTTCTTCTTGAAGATCCATTTATTCTCAATTGCTTGCCGATCATTGGGCAAGTCAACCAAAGTCCACACTTTGTTCTCATACATGGATCCCATCTCAGATTTCATGGCTTCAAGCCATTTTGCGGAATCTGGGCTCACCATCGCTTCTTCATAGTTCGTAGGTTCATCATGATCTAGTAGCATGACTTCCAGAACAGGATTACCGTACCACTCTGGTGCGGATCTTACTCTGGTTGATCTACGAGGTTCAGTAGTATCTTGTTCTGAAGTTTCATGATCATCATCATTAGCTTCCTCACTAATTGGTGTAGGTGTCACAGAAACAGTTTTCTGTGATGCACTACTTTCCAATAAGGGAGCAGGTACAGTTACCTCGTCAAGTTCTACTTTCCTCCTACTCACTTCTTTTGAGAGAAAACTCCTTCTCTAGAAAGTTTCCGAACTTAGCAACAAAAGTCTTGCCTTCGGATCTGTGATAGAAGGTGTATCCAATAGTCTCCTTTGGATATCCTATGAAGACACATTTCTCCGATTTGGGTTCGAGCTTATCAGGTTGAAGCTTTTTCACATAAGCATCGCAGCCCCAAACTTTCAAAAACGACAACTTTGGTTTCTTGCCAAACCATAGTTCATAAGGCGTCGTCTCAACGGATTTTGATGGTGCCCTATTTAACGTGAATGCGGCCGTCTCCAAAGCATAACCCCAAAACGATAGCGGTAAATCAGTAAGAGACATCATAGATCGCACCATATCTAGTAAAGTACGATTACGACGTTCGGACACAACATTACACTGTGGTGTTCCGGGTGGCGTGAGTTGTGAAACTATTCCGCATTGTTTCAAATGTACACCAAACTCGTAACTCAAATATTCTCCTCCACGATCAGATCGTAGAAACTTTATTTTCTTGTTACAATGATTTTCAACTTCACTCTGAAATTCTTTGAACTTTTCAAATGTCTCAGACTTATGTTTCGTAAAGTAGATATACCCATATCTGCTTAAGTCATCTATGAAGGTGAGAAAATAACGATATCCACCACGAGCCTCAATATTCATCGGACCACATACATCTGTATGTATGATTTCCAACAAATCTGTTGCTCTCTCCATAGTACCGGAGAACGATGTTTTAGTCATCTTTCCCATGAGGCACGGTTCGCAAGTACCAAGTGATTCATAATCAAGTGGTTCCAAATGTCCATCAGTATGGAGTTTCTTCATGCGCTTTACACCGATATGACCTAAACGGCAGTGCCACAAATAAGTTGCACTATCATTATCAACTCTGCATCTTTTGGTTTCAACATTATGAATATGTGTGTTACTACTATCGAGATTTAATAAGAATAGACCACTCTTCAAGGGTGCATGACCATAAAAGATATTACTCATATAAATAGAACAACCATTATTCTCTGATTTAAATGAATAACCGTCTTGCATCAAACAAGATCCAGATATAATGTTCATGCTTAACGCTGGCACCAAATAACAATTATTTAGGTCTAATATTAATCCCGAAGGTAGATGTAGAGGTAGCGTGCCGACTGCGATCACATCGACTTTGGAACCATTTCCCACGCGCATCGTCACCTCGTCCTTAGCCAATCTTCGCTTAATCCGTAGTCCCTGTTTCGAGTTGCAAATATTAGCAACAGAACCAGTATAAAATACCCAGGTACTACTTCGAGCATTAGTAAGGTACACATCAATAACATGTATATCACATATACCTTTGTTCACCTTGCCATCCTTCTTATCTGCCAAATACTTGGGGCAGTTCCGCTTCCAGTGACCAGTCTGCTTGCAGTAGAAGCACTCAGTTTCAGGCTTAGGTCCAGACTTGGGTTTCTTCTCTTGAGCAGCAACTTGCTTGCTGTTGTTCTTGAAGTTCCCCTTCTTCTTCCCTTTGCCCTTTTTCTTGAAACTAGTGGTCTTGTTGACCATCAACACTTGATGCTCCTTTTTGATTTCTACCTCCGCAGCTTTCAGCATTGCGAAGAGCTCGGGAATAGTCTTATTCATCCCTTGCATATTATAGTTCATCACGAAGCTCTTGTAGCTTGGTGGCAGTGATTGGAGAATTCTGTCAATGACACAATCATCTGGAAGATTAACTCCCATTTGAATCAAGTGATTATTATACCCAGACATTTTAAGTATATGCTCACTGACAGAACTGTTCTCCTCCATCTTGCAGCTATAGAACTTATTGGAGACTTCATATCTCTCAATCCGGGGATTTGCTTGAAATATTAACTTCAACTCCTGGAACATCTCATATGCTCCATGACGTTCAAAACGTCGTTGAAGTCCCGATTCTAAGCCGTAAAGCATGGCACACTGAACTATCGAGTAGTCATCAGCTTTGCTCTGCCAGACATTTACAACATCTTTTGTTGCTCCAGCAGCAGGCCTGGCACCCAGCGGTGCTTCCAGGACGTAATTCTTCTGTGCAGCAATGAGGATAATCCTCAAGTTACGGACCCAGTCCGTGTAATTGCTACCATCATCTTTCAACTTTGCTTTCTCAAGGAACGCATTAAAATTCAACGGAACAACAGCACGGGCCATTTATCTACAATCATACATAAACAAGCAAGATACTATTAGGTACTAAGTTCATGATAAATTTAGGTTCAATTAATCATATTACTTAAAGAGCTCCCACTTAGATAGATATCCCTCTAATCCTCTAAGTGATTACGTGATCCAAATCAACTAAACCATGTACGATCATCACGTGAGATGGAGTAGTTTCATTGGTGAACATCACTATGTTGATCATATCTACTATATGATTCACGCTCGACCTTTCGGTCTCCGTGTTCCGAGGCCATATCTGTATATGCTTGGCTCGTCAAGTATAACCTGAGTATTCCGCGTGTGCAACTGTTTTGCACCCGTTGTATTTGAACGTAGAGCCTATCACACCCGATCATCACGTGGTGTCTCAGCACGAAGAACTTTCGCAACGGTGCATACTCAGGGAGAACACTTCTTGATAATTTAGTGAGAGATCATCTTATAATGCTACCGTCAATCAAAGCAAGATAAGATGCATAAAAGATAAACATCACAAGCAATCAATATAAGTGATATGATATGGCCATCATCATCTTGTGCTTGTGATCTCCATCTCCGAAGCACCGTCATGATCACCATCGTCACCGGCGCGACACCTTGATCTCCATCGTAGCATCGTTGTCGTCTCGCCAATCTTATGCTTCCACGACTATCGCTACCGCTTAGTGATAAAGTAAAGCATTACAGCGCGATTGCATTGCATACAATAAAGCGACAACCATATGGCTCCTTCCGGTTGCCGATAACTCGGTTACAAAACATGATCATCTCATACAATAAAATTTAGCATCATGTGTTGACCATATCACATCACAACATGCCCTGCAAAAACAAGTTAGACGCCCTCTACTTTGTTGTTGCATGTTTTACGTGGCTGATACGGGCTTAAGCAAGAACCAATCTTACCTACGCATCAAAAACCACAACGATAGTTTGTCAAGTTGGTGCTGTTTTAACCTTCGCAAGGACCGGGCGTAGCCACACTCAGTTCAACTAAAGTTGGAGAAAATGTCACCCGCAAGCCACCTATGTGCAAAGCACGTCGGGAGAACCGGTCTCGCGTAAGCGTACGCGTAATGTCGGTCTGGGCCGCTTCGTCCAACAATACCGCCGAACCAAAGTATGACATGCTGGTAAGAAGTATGGCTTATATCGCCCACAACTCACTTGTGTTCTACTCGTGCATATAACATCAACATATAAAACCTAGGCTCGGATGCCACTGTTGGGTTTCGTAGTAATTTCAAAAAATTTCCTACGCTCACGCAAGATCATGGTGATGCATAGCAACGAGAGGGGAGAGTATGATCTACGTACCCTTGTAGATCGACAACGGAAGCGTTTAGTTGATGTAGTCGTACGTCTCCACGGCCCGACCGATCAAGCACCGAAACTACGGCACCTCCGAGTTCTAGCACACGTTCAGCTCGATGACGATCCCCGAACTCCGATCCAGCAAAGTGTCGGGGAAGAGTTCTGTCAGCACGACGGCGTGGTGACGATCTTGATGTACTACTGCAGCAGGGCTTCGCCTAAGCACCGCTATAATATTATCGAGGACTATGGTGGAAGGGGGCACCGCACACGGCTAAGAATATGATCACGTGGATCAACTTGTGTTTCTCTGGGGTGCCCCTGCCTCCGTATATAAAGGCTCAAGGGGGGGGGTGCGGCCGGCCTAGGAGAGGCACGCCAGGAGGAGTCCTACTCCCTCTGGGAGTAGGATTCCCCCCCCCAATCCTAGTTGGAATAGGATTCGCGGAGGGGAAAGAGAGAGGGGGGCCGGCCCCCTCTCCTTATCCTATTCGGACCAAGGGAGGGGAGGGGCGCGCGGCCCATCTAGGGCTGCCCCTTCTCTTTTCCACTAAGGCCCACTTAGGCCCATATAGCTCCCGGGGGGTTCCGGTAACCTCCCGGTACTCAGGTAAAATCCCGATTTCACCCGGAACACTTCCGATATCCAAACATAGGCTTCCAATATATCAATCTTTATGTCTCGACCATTTCGAGACTCCTCGTCATGTCCGTGATCACATCCGGGACTCCGAACAACCTTCGGTATATCAAAATGTATAAACTCATAATATAACTGTCATCGTAACCTTAACTGTGCGGACCCTGCGGGTTCGAGAACAATGTAGACATAACCGAGACACGTCTCCGGTCAATAACCAATAGCGGACCCTGGATGCTCATATTGGCTCCTATATATTCTACGAAGATCTTTTATCGGTCAGACCGCATAACGACATACGTTGTTCCCTTTGTCATCGGTATGTTACTTGCCCGAGATTCAATCGTCGGTATCCCATACCTAGTTCAATCTCGTTACCGGCAAGTCTCTTTACTCGTTCTGTAATACATCATCCCGCAACTAACTCATTAGTTGCAATGCTTGCAAGGCTTAAGTGATGTGCATTACCGAGAGGGCCCAGAGATACCTCTCCGACAATCGGAGTGACAAATCCTAATCTCGAAATACGCCAACCCAACATTTCCCCGAAGGGACAGACACAAGAACGAAGTGAAACACATGCCGGCCAGTCAAGTGTCCTGAGCAGTAGTGCTGGGCTAGTAGGACTCCGGTGATCTGGGCTGTAGCGGACTACTATGGCTCAAGGAAGCACTAGACTACATTTCCCCATAAGAGAGGCTGCCAAGGATAAACAACTAGATTGTCGGATCCCACACATAGCAATACACGTCACACGTACGCATAACATGCAAGTATGTGCTGTACAACATGGCATCACAACATAACGCAAACTCATATAGAATAAGGCCCAGAAGAGCCACATAGTATTAAATACAAACAGGGGTCACATGACCCATCATTCAGAGCATACAAGCAACGGAAGCATTACATGCATGAGTACAGATAACTACAAAAGGAAAAAGGTTGAGAAGCCTGACTATCTATGAGTCCCTCCCAAGGGTACAGGATCCTAGCTGAGGTAACAAGCTACTCGTCGAAGTCCAAGTGGTACTACTAGTGAGACAGATGTCTCACCTGCAAAACATAAATAAAGCAAACGTGAGTACAAAGGTACTCAGCAAGACTTACATCAGATCCTATCGTACATGCATTTGTATCAAGAAGGTAATGTGGGGTTTAGTTGCAGCAAGCCAGCTTTGACTCAGTGGCTATCCTGTTCTACGACAACGAGAAACTTCTTTGAGGTGAGGCACCGCACATGAGTCCACTAAACACCACCTCAATACACTACTATGGATTCATCCCCGTCTCTACGAGAAGGCCATCCATAGCACTCACACTTGTCTTGAGCATTTTAGAGTATCCACTTTAAGTTGTTTATGTACCACGTAAGCATCCAAGAAGTCCATAACCGAGGACACGGCTATCTGAATAGATCATGATAACCCTGCAGGGGTGTACTACTTCACACACGCTCTCACCACTTATCACCATATACACGTCATGTATCTCGGCAACCTTCAAGCGGAAGCCTAGCGAGGGTGTCGGCCACGACCTGACTAACCACACAAGACTCTAATATGGGTTTATCACCGATTCGTGTTCCATCCGCAAGGAGATCTCGCCGGGGTGTCGCTCACGGCCCCAAACGATGTGAGCAGGGTTCCCAAGCCCACCATCCAGGTGCCACTTGGTACACCGTGCCACCTGTGCCTAGTCTGTCCCGAGCCCACCCTGCCGGGTGCCACTCGGTAGAAAATAGCACTACCTACAAACACCAGAAACTATCTGCAACTCCTGGACAGAGATCAAGGCGGTTAATAAGTGGAGAGGGGTCGAGTTAGCGGAACCCAATGTGTGGTAGTATCTAGTCATCGGACAACATACACAGAACTCGATTCTTAGGGACGGTTCCAGTGAGACAACCACCATGTACTCCTACATGGCCTCTCATCGGTACCTTTACCAAATCATGTTCAAACGCTTAACTCTCAACATCAGAACATAGCATTGTACTCCAATTCATTCCCAATGAATCAGACCTGACATACTCTAAGCAATAGCAGGCAATGCATGGTAGGAACACAACATGGCGCAATCAACTCCTACACATGCTAGTGGGTTTTAACTATTTATTGTGGCAATGACAGGTCATGCAGAGGAATGGGTTCAACTACCGAGCATAAAGTAGCAGTTGAATCGTTGTTGTCCTAATGCAATAAATGAGATCAGGAGCGAGAGAGTAGGATAGTATCGAAATGAACAAGGGGGTTTGCTTGCCTGGTAGATCAACAGGGGGGCATTGCTCCTCAGACAGGTACTCTGGAGCACTCTCCGGAGCGGACTTATCGAGAGGGAACGGTGTCGGAAATCAATACACAAGCATATGCAACATGATGCATGAACATGGCATGAAGATGTGATGTTGTTTGAGTTAATGCAACTAGCATTCAACTTGGAAGAGGTCCATTTGAACCAAAGGTTCAAATGCAACTCTAATTGAAATCCCTTTAAATGCCATAAGTGTGTTTTCACATATACAGCATGTATAAGTTGGTTTGTCATGCATCAAAATGGTACAGATGGATAGATTGCATTTTTCTGATAATTTTTCATATATAAATTATTTCAATCTAAGCCACGGTTGAATTTCTATGAATTTTTGAAGTTTATAACATTTTCTGGATTTTCCTGATTTAATTTAAAACCAGAAAATGATATATTGCGTCAGCACTAAGTCATGGTGACATCAGCATTGACCAAAGTCAAATTTGACTGGTTGGCTCCACCTGTCATTGACTCAGGGGGTTAACAGGGGTTATTTAAATTAAATTGTGTCACTAACAATGCGGGTCCCCACATGTCATCCACTCGGGGTTGATTAACTGGGTGGTTAGCACCTAATCTAATCCTGCCACATCAGCGTCGCCGGATTAAGCACCGACGACCACATCTCGCGGCGGAGGCTCGCCGGAGATGCTCGGGCTCATGCTAGAGACGGCGGTTTGTGATGCGGTTGGCCTCTACGGCTAGCTAGAGCTCGCGCGCACCTAATGGAGCAGGCATGGGGGGTTACGATGGCCTGTGGTGGCGGCAGCAACAAGCTTGGCAGCGACCGAAGCTCGGGTGATCTCGGGGTCGAGCCTACAACGGCCGTGGCGATGCGGGGTTAGCACCTATGGCTTCTACGCGGTGCGGTGAATACATTGGACGCATGCCCGGGACCAAATGGTCACCAAAGTGTCGCCGGCGTCGAGCTCGTGCGGCGGTGCGTCTCGGCTCTGGTGGAGGAGGCAGCTAGAGCTCGAAATCGGGCATGGAGTTAGGGGTAAACGAAGCAGGGGCTCACATGGAGTCGGTAGGGAGGCTCAGCAAGCTCGGGGAGGACCAGACGGCGGCGTAACGGCGATGCCGATCCGGCGGCCGTGCGCGGAGAAGACGGGTCGATGGCGAGGCAGTAGGGCGTCCGGCGGTGCGTGGCTCATCAGGGAAGAAGAGGAGGTCGTAGCGGAGCATGCAAACATAGAGAGAGGGCGAGGGGGAGGCGGTAGCTATGATGGCGATGAGCTGCAGTGACAGCAGCGCTCGGGCGCGGGAGAAGAGCAAGGGGGAGAGACAGAGGAAAGGGGATCGACTCGGGGAGAGAGTGAGAGAGGGTCGGGGGAGTACGCGGCGGCTCTAGGAGCCTCTCCCGCGTCGGCGGAAGCAGGAGGTGGCCACGGCGTGTGGCCGCGCGCGCCGGGCGCATGCCCCTGTCCTCCTGGCGCGAGGAAGGGGACGACTGGCACTGGCCAGTCGGCTGGGCCGGCCTGTTGGGCCACTGGGCTGCCAGGCTGCAGGTAAGCACAGGTAAGCGTTTTTCCATTTTTGTTTTCTTTTCTATTTTCTAACATTTGTTTCTGATTTAGTAAAAATACTAAATCATTTTATTTTATTATGCCAATTTTTGCAGGGGCTAGTGGTATTATTCCAGAGCTCCTCAACCACTTGCATAATTTTTGGACAATATTATATATATAATAATATATATCCAAAGCAAATAATTACTGCATTAATTCCAAATGCCCAAAATAAATACTTATGAGCTCCTGAAAATGTTGGTTTGATTTTTATCTCTGTCCAATATTTTCAGAGAGCAACATGAGCATTTTCTTGGACCTTTTTGGAGCAATTTTTTTATTTGGGTCATTTCCAGAATGATTCTGAGGGTTTCACAAATCCCCATTTCAAATTTCAATGAAATTTAAACATGATGCAAACATGAAGGCTAGCCTAGGTCATACCAGAACTAGGGATGTGACAACTCGCCCCCACTCGAAAGAATCTCGTCCCGAGATTTAGGAGTTTGCGGAAAGAAAGCGGGGTACTCAAGTCGAAGACGATCTTGACGCTCCCAGGTAGCTTCTCTCTCAGAATGACGAGACCACTGAACCTTGAGAAACTTGATGTTATGACGTCGAGTGACACGCTCTGCTTGATCAAGAATGCGAACAGGGTACTCTCGATAAGTGAGGTTATCTTGGAGATCAAGCGTTTCGTGGTCCACTCTGCGGATGGGATCCGAGAAGCAATGCCTGAGTCGAGAGACGTGGAAGACATCATGTACTCGGAAAAGATGTGGGGGTAGTTCCAACTGGTAGGCAACCTCTCCTCATTTAGCGAGAATGCGAAAAGTACCAATGTAACGAGGAGCCAACTTGCCCTTGATACCGAATCGATGGGTACCCTTCAAAGGGGTAACCCGAAGGTAAGCTTTATCGCCAACTTCATAAGCCACTTCCTTATGACTACGGTCATACTGGCTCTTTTGACGAGATTGGGCTGTTTTCAAATTCTCACGAATGATGCGAACTTGCTCTTCTGCCTCCTGGATCATATCCGGTCCAAAGAATTGTCTTTCACCGGTTTCTGACCAGTTCAAAGGTGTTCAACATCTTCGTCCATACAGAACCTCAAAAGGAGCTTTCTTGAGGCTGGATTGGTAGCTATTGTTATAAGCAAACTCGACGAAGGGAAGACACTTCTCCCAATCCATACCGAATGAGATAACACAAGCTCTAAGAATGTCTTCAAGAATTTGGTTGACCCTTTCCACCTGTCCACTTGATTGAGGGTGGAAAGCGGTACTGAAGGAAAGATGGGTGCCCATGGCAGTTTGGAAACTCTCCTAGAAATGAGAAGTGAAAAGACTACCACGGTCTGAATTGATCTCTAGTGGAACACCATGAAGTGACACTATTCGAGAAATATATAAGTCAGCGAGCTGACTAGCAGTGATACTCTCTCGAACAGGTAGGAAGTGAGCCACTTTGGAAAGACGATCAATGACTACGAAGATATCATTATTCCCTCTCTTGGTCCTGGGAAAGCCGGTGATGAAGTCCATACCAACTTTATCCCATTTCCACTCAGGAATAGCTAAAGATTGAAGGGTGCCAGCAGGCCTTTGATGTTCTGCCTTAACGCGACGACAAACGTCACAGTTAGCAATGAACTCAGCGATTTCTCTTTTCATCCTAGTCCACCAGAACCTCTGGCATAGGTCCTGATACATTTAGTACTACTGGGATGAATCGTGAGAGGAGATTCATGCGCCTCCTTAAGGATTAATTGCCGAAGATGTTGCTTCTTGGGAACCACCAGACGATTCCCGAAGAAAACAACACCTCGATCATCTATATAGAAACTACCAGCAATGCCCTTGGCAATGTTTATCTTGATCCGGGTAATCCCCGTATCATGCTTCTGGGCTTCTACAATATGATCCGCAAGAGTAGGTTTCGCCACCAAGGTAGAAAGGAATCCCTGAGGAGCAATGTGAAGGTTGAGCTTACATAACTCCTCATGGAGAAGTGGTTGGCCCTGTTGCAACATGAGATTGTTGCAAAGGACTTATGACTTAGTGCATCAGCCATGACATTTCCCTTGCCTGGGGTGTAGGTAATCCCTAAGTCGTAATCTGGGATCAACTCCAACCAATGCCTTTGCCTAAGGTTCAAATCTGGTTGGGTGAAGATATACTTGAGACTCTGGTGATCGGTGTAAATCTCGCAACACTTACCAAGAAGGTAATGTCGCCAGGTATTAAGTGCATAGACTACGGCTGCAAGCTCTAGATCATGTGTAGGATAATTCTCCTCATGTGGATGCAACTGTCGAGATGCATAGGCAATCACATGGCGATCTTGCATAAGAATGCAACCTAGTCCCTGTCATGAGGAGTCGCAGTAGATAACAAAGTCTTTAGTGAAATCCGGTGGCACAAGTATGGGAGCAGAAGTCAGGTGTCTTTTCAGTTCTTGAAAACTATACTCACACTGTGGGAACCACTCAAACTTTTTATATTTCTTGAGAAGTTCCGTGAGAGGTTTGGCCACTTTGGAGAAGTTCTCAACAAAGCGTCGGCAATAACTGGCTAGGCCAAGGAAACTCCTAACTTGCTTAACCGTTTTAGGTGGAGTCCAATCAAGAGCGGCCTGAACTCTCTCGGGATTGACAGCAATGCCCTTACCAGAGATCACGTGGCCGAGATAGGTCACTTCTGGCAACCAAAATTCGCACTTGGAGAACTTGGCATAAAGGAGGTGCTCTCTGAGTTTCTCTAACACAAGTCTAAGATGTTCGGCATGCTCTTCCTCGCTCTTCGAGTAAATAAGAATATCATCGAGGTAAACCACGACGAACTTATCTAAGTACTCCATGAAGATCGAGTTCATCAAGCGGGAGAATGTAGCTGGAGCATTGGTTAGACCAAAGGACATGACGGTGTACTCGTACTGACCATAACGAGTGACGAAAGCCGTCTTAGGAATGTCCCCATTTCTGATCTTAATTTGGTGGTAGCCTAACCTCAAATCCATCTTTGAAAATACTGAGGATCCAGCGAGCTGATCATACAGGTCGTTGATCCTGGGGAGCGGATACTTGTTCTTTATCATGACCAAATTAACGGGACGATAATCTACAACCATTCGGTCCGTACCATCCTTCTTCTTGCGAAGAGGACGGGCAAGCCCAGGGAGAAGAACTAGGATGGATGAAACCCTTTTGCAAGGATTCATCGAGTTGTTTCTTAAGCTCAGCTAGTTCTAAGGGTGCCATCTTGTAAGGTCTCCTAGATATTGGACCGGTTCCTGGGATAAGATCTATGACAAACTCTACATCTTTGTCAGGTGGAATACCTGGCAGTTCCTCTGGAAAGACATCCGGAAAGTCACGGACTACCGGGATATCTTCAAGGTCTGGAAGAGGGTTGGCATTAAGAGAATAGAGCTGACGCTTTGTAACTCTAGTGGAGACAGTGACTATCTTGCCAGATGGATGTGTAAGTTGAATAGACCTGGTGTAACAATCAATCTTGGCATAATGAGCTTTCATCCAGTCCATACCCAAGATGATGTTAATATCTGTAGACTTGAGGGCTATAAGTGATGCAAGGAATACAAGTCTGTCAACAAGGATTTCATTACCATGGCTTACACTAGAAGTTTGCCATTTGGATCCAGGAGTTTGAATGACTAGTGGGGAGGGCATATCACAAAATGAAATGTTGTGCAAGTTAGCATAGCTTTCGGAAATGAAGGAATGAGATGCTCCGGTATCAAACAGAACTGAAGCTGGATGACAATTGACAAGGAGTGTACCAAGAACGACATCCGGATCATCGTGAGCATCTTTAGCAGAGACGTGATGCACACATCCACGTTCAGTGGGAGCTGACTTGACACTAATCATCTTGCGTGATGGCTTACCACAGCCAACAGACTTCTCAGGCTGGGGTGGAGCATAGTTGGTTTGAGAGCAGTCACGTGCATAGTGTCCTGGCTCTCCGCATGTGAAACAAGTCCCTGAAGTAGGACGTGGACCCGCATTGACAAGCGGTCTACCAGTAGGCCTGGGTGGAGCATGTAACTGAATTGGGTGAGGCGCCACATAAGAGGGCCTCGGTGAATAACCGGGTGGAAGAGCGGAGTTCGGAACCCAAATCCGGCGCTTCTGTGAAGTAGAACAGGAGGAAGAACCCAAATCACGGGTGTGCTTAAGAGACTCCTCGTAAGTGAGTTGAGCTGTCTTTGCATTAATGGCCTTGTTCACAAGAGCCTGGAATGTATTGCAATGATGCAAGTGGAGATCACGACGCAACTTGGGGTTGAGACCCTTCCAGAACCTAGCCTGCTTCTTGGCGTCCATGGACACCTCTTCTGTAGCATAGCGGGCAAGGTTCTCAAACTCTCTACTGTAAGCATCAACAACCATCTTACTCTAGGTGAAACTACAGAACTCTTCTCTCTTGTGGTCGATGAGATCCCGAGGAATGTGATTCTCGCGAAAAGCCTCAGTGAAATCTCTCCAGGTGGGTATCTGGCCAGCAGGAAGCATAGCCTCATAGTTCTGCCACCAAAGACTAGCAGGACCTTCCAGGTGATAAGCAGTGTAGGTGACCTTGTCACTTTCAGCTACGTTCGCAGAATGCAACTTGTGAGTGATACTACCAAGCCAGTCATCTGCATCGAGTGGTTCAATGGAATGGTGGAAGGTAGGTGGTTTCAGACCAATGAAATCATAGATGGTCGCTGACTCTTTGCATTGATGTGCGGTGTTCTCCTCAATACGTGCTAACAAGTAGTTAGTCTCACGCTTGTTCCTCTCGATCTCTAACATGAACTCTGCCAAAGAAGACTGGTCGGGAGGATCCTCATCCCTACCATCACCGTGGTTCCGGCTACGAGGAACAGAACTTCGGTTAACCGGCAATATCCTGAAGAACGAAACCAAGGAAAACAAGGATGGATTCAGCACCAACTATAGGATGCAGAAGGTAGCACAAGAAATTAGTATCTCTCGAACTCCTAGGAAAATTCCGGCAGCATAACGACAGTAAGATGCTCAAAATGAGTCATTCTGCAAAAGACGGGGTAGCACCAAACTCAACATCATCACTCAAGGTTCTGAGATATTATTAACAGGCTACACCAGAGGTACTCGAACTGGGATATGACTCAGATCAACCAATCCTTAGAGACTACGGAGTAGTAACACGTGATCCTGATAGATGGAAGAGAAAGCCTAGTTCCTTAATCCCATAGGAAAGATAGGATGACTCAGATCAGAAGGCATGAGGTATTAGTAGTAAAAAGAGTCTTATGTTCCCTTCCACAATCAATTCCCCTATATAGCTAAAGAATTTCTAGACTCAACTTCGACCAGGTTGGCTTGGTAATCCTACAGGTAGTCAGGCTCTAATACCAAAGTTGTCGAGACCCCGATTCCAAGTCACATCGATCTAGCCGGTAACACCTCATATCACTTTGCGGCCTCACGCACGATATTCCCACGGGTGTCGCCTTACCCTGGCCCGGGACCGTTTGCGCCTTTTGGCTCACGTATATGATTGTGTCGCTAGCATCCATATGACAGAGAACCCGGGCCGACATGGCTAGTCGTGAACCCAAAGCGACACTAACCTATGGGGACAGGCATACATGATTCACATCGAGCATGTCGGTCAGCGGCGTGTGAATCCGGGCTGTAGCACTGGGCTAACAGGACTCCGGGGAACCCGGGCTGTAGCAGGCTAGGCAGGACTCCGGATGTCACCGCGTGACATTTCCCCGAAGGGACAGACACAGGAACAAAGTGAAACACATGCCGGCCAGTCAAGTGTCCTGAGCAGTAGTGCTGGGCTAGCAGGACTCCGGTGATCCGGGCTGTAGCGGACTACTATGGATCAAGGAAGCACTAGACTACATTTCCCCATAAGAGAGGCTGCCAAGGATAAACAACTAGATTGTCGGATCCCACACATAGCAATACACGTCACACGTATGCATAACATGCAAGTATGTGTTGTACAACATGGCATCACAACATAACACAAACTCATATAGAATAAGGCCCAGAAGAGCCACATAGTATTAAATACAAACAGGGGTCACATGACCCATCATTCAGAGCATACAAGCAATGGAAGCATTACATGTCTGAGTACAGACAACTACAAAAGGAAAAAGGCTGAGAAGCCTGACTATCTACGAGTCCCTCCCAAGGGTACAAGATCGTAGCTGAGGTAACAAGCTACTCGTCGAAGTCCAAGTGGTACTACTAGTGAGATAGATGTCTCACTTGCAAAACATAAATAAAGAAAACGTGAGTACAAAGGTACTCAGCAAGACTTACATCAGATCCTATCATACATGCATTTGTATCAAGAAGGTAATGTGGGGTTTAGTTGCCGCAAGCCAGCTTTGACTCAGTGGCTCTCCTCTTCTACGACAACGAGAAACTTCTTTGAGGTGAGGCAGCGCACACGAGTCCACTAAACACCACATCAATACACTACTATGGATTCATCCCCGTCTCTCTACGAGAAGGCCATCCATAGAACTCACACTTGTCTTGAGCATTTTAGAGTATCCACTTTAAGTTTTCTATGTACCATGTAAGCATCCAAGAAGTCCATAACCAAGGACACGGCTATTCGAATAGATCATGATAACCCTGCAGGGGTGTACTTCTTCACACATGCTCTCACCACTTATCACCATATACATGTCATGTATCTTGGCAACCTTCAAGCGGAAGCCTGGCGAGGGTGTCGGCCACGACCTGACTAACCACACAAGACTCTAATCCAGGTTTATCGCCTATTTGGGTTCCATCCGCAAGGAGATCCGGCCAGGGTGTCGCTCATGGCCCCAAGCGATGTGAGCAGGGTTCCCAAGCCCACCATCCGGGTGCCACTTGGTACACCGTGCCACCTGTGCCTAGTCTGTCCCGAGCCCACCCTGCCGGGTGCCACTCGGTAGAAAAATAGCACTACCTACAAACACCAGAAACTATTTGCAACTCCTGGACAGAGATCAAGGCGGCTAATAAGTCAAGAGGGGTCGAGTTACTGGAACCCAATGTGTGGTAGTATCTAGTCATTGGACAACATACACAGAACTCAGTTCTTAGGGACGGTTCCAGTGAGACAACCCACAATGTACTCCTACATGGCCTCTCACAGCTACCTTTACCAAATCGTGTTCACACGCTTAACTCTCAACATCAGAACATAGCGTTGTACTCCAATTCATTCCCAATGAATCAGACCTGACATACTCTAAGCAATAGCAGGCAATGCATGGTAGGAACACAACATGGCTCAATCAACTCCTACACATGCTAGTGGGTTTTAACTATTTACTGTGGCAATGACAGGTCATGCAGAAGAATGGGTTCAACTACCGCAGCATAAAGTAGCAGTTGAATCATTGTTGTCCTAATGCAATAAATGAGAGCAGGAGCAAGAGAGTAGGATTGTATCAAAATGAACAAGGGGGTTTGCTTGCCTGGTAGATCAACAGGGGGCACTGCTCCTTAGATAGGTACTCTGGAGCACTCTCCGGAGCGGGACCTATCGAGAGGGAACGGTGTCGGAAATCAATACACAAGCATATGCAACAATATGATGCATGAACATGGCATGAAGATGTGATGTTGTTTGAGTTAATGCAACTAGCATTCAACTTGGAAGAGGTCCATTTGAACCAAAGGTTCAAATGCAATTCTAATTGAAATCCCTTTAAATGCCATAAGTGTGTTTTCACATATACAGCATGTATAAGTTGGTTTTTCATGCATGATAATGGTACAAATGGATAGATTGCATTTTTCTGATAATTTTTCATATATAAATTATTTCAATCTGAGCTACGGTTGAATTTCTATGAATTTTTGAAGTTTATAACATTTTATGGATTTTCCTGATTTAATTTAAAACCAGAAAATGATATATTGTGTCAGCACTAAGTCATGGTGACATCAGCATTGACCAAAGTCCAATCTGACTGGTGGGCTCCACCTGTCATTGACTCAGGGGGTTAACAGGGGTTATTTAAATTAAATTGTGTCACTAACAATGCGGGTCCCCACATGTCATCCACTCGGGGTTGATTAACTGGGTGGTAAGCACCTAATCTAATCCTGCCACGTCAACGTCGCCGGATTAAGCACCGGCGAGCACATCTCGCGGCGGAGGCTCGCCGGAGTTGCTCGGGTTCGCGCTACAGACGGCGGTTTGCGACGTGGTTGCCCTCTACGGCTAGCTGGAGCGCGCACCTAATGGAGCAGGCATGGGGGGCTACGGTGGCCTGTGGTGGCGGCAGCAGCAAGCTTGGCGGCGACCGGAGCTCGGGTGAGCTCGGGGTCGAGGCTACAACGGCCGTGGCGATGCGGGGTTAGCACCTATGGCTTCTACGCGGTGCGGCGAATACATTGGACGCATGCCCGGGACCAAATGGTCACCGGAGTGTCGTCGGCGTCGAGCTCGTGCGGCGGTGCGTCTCACCTCCGGTGCAGGAGGCAGCTAGAGCTCGAAATCGGGCATGGAGTTAGGGGTAAACGAAGTAGGGGCTCACATGGAGTCGGTAGGGAGGCTCTGCAAGCTCGGGGAGGACCAGACGGCGGTGTAATGGCGATGGCGATCCGGCGGCCGTGCGCGGAGAAGACGGGTCGATGGCGAGGCAGCAGGGCGTCCGGCGGTGCGTGGCTCATCGGGGACGAAGAGGAGGTCATAGCGGAGCTTGGAGACACGATGAGAGGGCGAGGGGGAGGCGGGAGCTACGACGGCGACGAGCTACAGCGACGGCAGCACTCGAGCGCGGGAGAAGAGCGAGGGGGAGAGACAGAGGAAAGGGGATCGACTCGGGGAGAGAGTGAGAGAGGGTCGGGGGAGTACGCGGCGGCTCCAGGAGCCTCTCCCGCGTCGGCAGATGCAGGAGGTGGCCACGGCGTGTGGCCGTGCGCGCCGAGCGCGTGCCCCTGTCCTCCTGGCACGAGGAAGGGGACGACTGGCACTGGCCAGTCGGCTGGGCTGGCCTGTTGGGCCACTGGGCTGCCAGGCTGCAGGTAAGCACAGGTAAGCGTTTTTCCATTTTTGTTTTCTTTTCTATTTTCTAACATTTGTTTCTGATTTAGTAAAAATACTAAATCATTTTATTTTCTTATGCCAATTTTTGCAGGGGCTAGTGGTATTATTCCAGAGCTCCTCAACCAATGGCATAATTTTTGGACAATATTTTATATACATAATAATATATATCCAAAGCAAATAATTACTGCATTAATTCCAAATGCCCAAAATAAATACTTATGAGCTCCTGAAAATGTTGGTTTGATTTTATCTCTGTCCAATATTTTCAGAGAGCAACATGAGCATTTTCTTGGACCTTTTTGGAGCAATTTTTTTATTTGGGTCATTTCCAGAATGATTCTGAGGGTTTCACAAATCCCCATTTCAAATTTCAATGAAATTTAAACATGATGCAAACATGAAGGCTAGCCTAGGTCATACCAGAACTAGGGATGTGACACATAGCCTATACCATGTCAATGCGTCTCCCTTCAAAGATAAAGAGAAGACCTTCTTCTTAGCAACATCATCAGGTATACCGGCAAGCTTAAATAATCCTCAAACTTCATCCACATATATTAGGTGTTCATCAGGATGCTTTGTTCCATCTCCTGTAAAAGGATTAGCTAGCAGTTTTTCTATCATACCCGAAGGATACTCATAAGGAATTTCATTTTCAATAGGTTCAGTAGGTTGAGGAGCAACTCTTTGCTCTACTAGTCGGGGTGAAGATACCCCGAACAAGCCCCTCAGAGGATTACTTTCCATAGTAACCAGTGACAGTAAATTTCAGCACACTATATAAATTTTTCCTTACCAAATTCCACCTACCAAAGGCGCTTCACTCCCCGGCAACGGCGCCAGAAAAGAGTCTTGATGACCCACAAGTATAGGGGATCTATCATATTCCTTTCGATAAGTAAGAGTGTCAAACCCAACGAGGAGCAAAAGGAAATGATAAGCGGTTTTCAGCAAGGTATTCGTTGCAAGTACTGAAATAAGTGGTAACAGATAGTTTTGTGATAAGATAATTTGTAACGAGCAACAAGTAACAAAAGTGAATAAAGTGCAGCAAGGTGGCCCAATCCTTTTTGTAGCAAAGGACAAGCCTGGACAAACTCTTATATAAGGAAAAGCGCTCCCGAGGACACATGGGAATATCGTCAAGCTAGTTTTCATCATGTTCATATGATTCGCGTTCGGTACTTTGATAATTTGATATGTGGGTGGACCGGTGCTTGGGTGCTGTTATTACTTGAACAAGCATACCACTTATGATTAACCTCTATTGCAAGCATCCGCAACTACAACAAAAGTATTAAGGTGAACCTAACCATAGCATGAAACATATGGATCCAAATCAGCCCCTTACGAAGCAATGCATAAACTAGGGTTTAAGCTTCTGTCACTCTAGCAACCCATCATCTACTTATTACTTCCCAATGCCTTCCTCTAGGCCCAAATAATGGTGAAGTGTTATGTAGTCGACGTTCACATAACACCACTAGAGGCTAGACAACATACAACTCATCAAAATATCGAACGAATACCAAATTCACATGACTACTAATAGCAAGACTTCTCCCTTGTCATCAGGAACAAACGTAACTACTCACAAAGCATATTCATGTTCATAATCAGAGGGGTAATAATATGCATAAAGGATCTAAACATATGATCTTCCACCACCAACTAGCATCAACTACAAGGAGTAATTAACACTACTAGCAACCTACTAGCACCAATCCCGGACTTGGATACAAAGATTGGATACAAGAGATGAACTAGGGTTTTGAGATGAGATGGTGCTGATGAAGATGTTGATGGAGATTGCCCTCTCCCGATGAGATGAGCGTTGGTGATGATGATGGCGATGATTTCCCCCTCCGGGAGAGAAGTTTCCCTAGCAGAACAGCTCTGCCGGAGCCCTAGGTTGGTTTTGCCAAGGTTCCGCCTCGTGGCGGTGGAGTTTCGTCCCGAAAGGTTGCTTCTGGTTTTTTTCTCGATGAAAGACTTCATATAGCAGAAGATGGTCATCGAAGAGCCACTAGGGGGCCCACGAAGTAGGGGGCGCGCCCTAGGGGGTGCCACCCTCGTGGACAGGGTGTGGGCCCCCTGGTCTTCATCTTTGGCGAGGATTTTTCATTATTTATTATAAGGTATTCCGTGGAGTTTCAGGACTTTTGGAGTTGTGCAGAATAGGTCTCTAATATTTGCTCCTTTTCCAGCCCAGAATTCCAGCTGCCGACATTCTCCCTCCTTATGTAAACCTTATAAAATAAGAGAGAATAGCCATAAGTATTGTGACATAATGTGAAATAACAGCCCATAATGCAATAAATATCGATATAAATGTATGATGCAAAATGGACGTATCATGAAGCGCCTTTGGTAAGGAAAAATTTATATAGTGTGCTAAAATTTACTGTCACTTGTTACTATGAAACATAATCCTTTGAGGGGCATGTTTGGGGTATCTTCACCGCGACCAGTAGAGCAAAGAGTTGCTCCTCAACCTACCGAACCTACTGAAATTGTTTACTTCGAAATTCCTTTGGGTATGATAGAGAAACTGCTAGCTAATCCTTTTGCAGGAGATGGAACATTGCATCCCGATTTACACTTAATGTATGTGGATGAAGTTTGTGGATTATTTAAGCTTGCAGGTATGCCCGAGGATGTTATCAAGAATAAGTTCTTCCCTTTATCTTTGAAGTGAGAGGCATTGACATGGTATAGGCTATGTGATGATATGGGATCATGGGACTATAAGCGATTGAAATTGGAATTTCATCAGAAGTTTTATCCTATGCATCTTGTTCATTGTGATCGTAATTATATATATAATTTTTGGCCTCGCTAAGGAGAAAGCATCGCTCAAGCTTGGGGGAGGCTTAAGTCAATGTTATATTCATTCCCCAATCATGAGCTCTCAAGAGAAATGATTATTCAAAAATTTTATGCTCAGCTTTCTCTCAGTAATCACTCCATGCTTGATACTTCTTGTACTGGATCTTTTATGATGAAGACTATTGAACTCAAATGGGATTTATTGGAAAGAATTAAATGCAACTCTGAAGATTGGGACCTCGACGAAGGTAAGGAGTCAGGTATAACACCTAATTTTGATTGTGTTAAATCTTTTATGGATACCAATGCTTTCCGTGAATTTAGCACTAAATATGGACTTGACTCTGAGATAGTAGCTTCTTTCTGTGAAACCTTTGCTACTCATGTTAACCTCCCTAAGGAGAAGTGGTTTAAATATAATCCTCTCATTGAAGTAAAAGTAGTTGCACCTATTAAAGTTGAAGAAAAGACTATCACTTATAATGATCATGTTGTTCCTGCTGCTTACATTGAGAAACCACCTTTCCCTGTTAGAATAAAGGATCATGCTAAAGTTTCAAATATGGTTAACAAAAGCAACATTAAGACACCTAAACGCCCTGAGAAAATTAAAGTTGAACCTAAAATTGCTATGGTTAAAGATCTCTTGGCCGATAATATTGATGGGCATGTTATTTACTTCTGCAATGAAGCTGCTAGAATTGCTAGACTTGATGCTAAAAATAAACATAGACCTATTGTAGGCATGCCTGTTATTTCTGTTAAAATAGGAGATCATTGTTATCATGGCTTATGTGATATGGGTGCTAGTGCAAGTGTAATACCTCATTCCTTATACAAAGAAATTATGCATGATATTGCTCCTGCCGAGATAGAAGATATCGATGTTACAATTAAGCTTGCCAATAGAGATACTATTTCACCAGTTGCGATTGTTAGAGATGTTGAAGTCTTGTGTGGGAAAGTTAAATATCCTGCTGATTTTCTTGTTCTTGGTTCCCCACAAGATGAATTTTGTCCCATTATATTTGGTAGACCCTTCTTGAATACTGTTAATGCTAAGATAGACTACAATAAGGATATTGTTTCTGTTGGTTTAGGGGATATGTCTCTTGAGTTTAATTTTGCTAAATTTAGTAGACAACCCCATGATAAAGAATTGCCTAGTAAAGATGAAATTATTAGTCTTGCTTCTATTGTCATGCCTCCTACCGATCCTTTAGAACAATATTTGCTAGACCATGAAAATGATATGTATATGAATGAAAGAAGGGAAATAGATGAAGTGTTCTTTAAACAGGGACCTATCTCGAAAGACAACTTGCATGTTGAAATTCTAGGGGAGCCTCCTCCACCCAAGGGCGATCCCGTGTTTTAGCTTAAACCATTGCCGGATACTCTTAAATATGCATATCTTGATGAAAAGAAGATATATCCTGTTATTATTAGTGCTAGCCTTTCAGAGCACGAAGAAGAGAGATTATTGAAAACTCTGAAGAAGTGATACGTCTCCAACGTATCTATAATTTTTGATTGTTCCATGCTACTATATTATCAACCTTGGATGTTTTATATGCATTTATATGCTATTTTATATGATTTTTGGGACTAACCTAATAATCCAGAGCCCAGTGCCAGTTTCTGTTTTTACTTTGTTTTAGGGTTTCGAAGAAAAGGAAAATCAAACGGAGTCCAATTGACCTGAAACTTCATGGAACTCATTTTTGGAAGGAAAGAAGCCCAGAAGACTTGAAGTGCATGTAAGGGAAGCTTCGAGGAGGCCACGAGGTAGGGGGCGCGCCTTCCACCCTCGTGGGCCCCTCGTGGGGCCCCTAACGTACTTCTTCCACCTATATATCTCCATATACCCTAAAAACATCAGGGAGCACAATAGATCGGGAGTTCCGTCGCCAGAAGCCTCCGTAGCCACCGAAAGCCAATCTAGACCCGTTTCGGCACCCTGCCGGAGGGGGCAATCCTTCTCCGGTGGCCATCTTCATCATCCTGGTGCTCTCCATGACGAGGAGGGAGTAGTTCTCCCTCGGGGCTGAGGGTATGTACCAGTAGCTATGTGTTTGATCTCTCTCTCTCCCCCTCTCTCTCGCTCTCTCTCTCTCTCTCTCGTGTTCTTGATTTGGCACGAACTTGATGTATCGCGAGCTTTGCTATTATAGTTGGATCTTATGTTTCTCCCCCCTCTACTCTCTTGTAATGAATTGAGTTTCCCCTTTGAAGTAATCTTATCGGACTGAGTCTTTAAAGATTTGAGAAAACTTGATGTATGTCTTGCCGTGCGTATCTGTGGTGACAATGGGATACCACATGATTCACTTGATGTATGTTTTGGTGATCAACTTGCAGGTTCCGCCCATGAACCTATGCATAGGGGTTGGCACACGTTTTCGTCATGATTCTCCGGTAGAAACTTTTGGGCACTCTTTGAGGTTCTATGTGTTGGTTGAATAAATGAATCTGAGATTGTGTGATGCATATCGTATAATCATACCCACGGATACTTGAGGTGACATTGGAGTATCTAGGTGACATTAGGGTTTTAGTTGATTTGTGTCTTAAGGTGTTATTCTAGTACGAACTTTAGGGCTGTTTGTGACACTTATAGGAATAGCCCAACAGATTGATTGGAAAGAATAACTTTGAGGTGGTTTCGTACCCTACCATAATATCTTCATTCGTTCTCCGCTATTAGTGACTTTGGAGTGACTCTTTGTTGCATGTTGAGGGATAGTTATGTGATCCAATTATGTTAGTATTGTTGAGGGAACTTGCACTAGCGAAAGTATGAACCCTAGGCCTTGTTTCAACGCATTGCAATACCGTTTACGCTCACTTTTATCATTAGTTACCTTGCTGTTTTTATAATTTCAGATTACAAATACCTTTATCTACTATCCATATACCACTTGTATCACCATCTCTTCACCGAACTAGTGCACCTATACAATGTACCATTCTATTGGGTGTGTTGGGGACACAAGAGAATTTTTGTTATTTGGTTGTAGGGTTGCTTGAGAGAGACCATCTTCATCCTACGCCTCCTACGGATTGATAAACCTTAGGTCATCCACTTGAGGGAAATTTTCTACTGTCCTGCAAACCTCTGTACTTGGAGGCCCAACAACGTCTACAAGAAGAAGGTTGTGTAGTAGACATCAAGCTCTTTTCTGGCGCGCCGTTGCCAGGGAGGTTAGCGCTTGAAGGTATATCTTTAGATCTTGCAATCGAGTCTTTTAGTTTCTTGTTTTATCACTAGTTTAGTTTATAAAATAAAACTACAAAAAATTGGAATTATGGATGCCTCATATGCTTCATCTTTTTAATGTCTTTCGTGAGAATAAGGATTCCGATAATTGTTCTCAAGTGCTAGAAGAAGAATGCATTAGAATGTTTGGCACTAAATATTTGAATGATGAGCATGATTGCAATGTTGTTAGTATGAATTCCTTAAATATCCATGATGCTAATGATATGCAAAGCCACAAGCTTGGGGAAGCTATGTTTGATGAAGATGATATTTTTTGTCCCCCAAGTTTTGATGAGCAAATTTATTATGATGAGAGCATGCCCCCTATCTATGATGATTATTGTGATGACACGTATGCTTTAAAGAATAATGATAACAATGAAACTTGTCATATTGATTTCAATTTTCAACCCCATGATAGTTACTTTGTTGAGTTAGCTCCCACCATTATTCATGAGAAGAATTTTGCTTATGTGGAGAGTAGTCAATTTTCTATGCTTGTAGATCATGAAAAGAATGCTTTAGGTGATGGTTATATTGTTGAATTCATTCATGATGCTACTGAAAATTATTATGAGGGAGGAACATATGGTTGTAGGAATTGCAATAATATCAAGTTTCCTCTCGATGTGCTTAAATTTTTGAAGTTATGCTTGTTTTACCTTCCTATGCAAGTTGATTCTTGTTACCACAAGTTGTTTTCTCACAAAATCCCTATGCATAGGAAGTGGGTTAGACTTAAATGTGCTAGTCATATTCTTCATGATGCTCTCTTTATGTTTCAATTCTTATCCTTTATGTGAGCATCATTGAAATCATCATGCCTAGCTAGGGGCTTTAAACGATAGCGCTTGTTGGGAGGCAACCCAACTTTATTTTTGTTCCTTGCTTTTTGTTCCTGTTTATTAATAAATAATTCATCAAGACTCTGTTTCGATGTGGTTTTATGCTTTTAATTAGTGTCTGTGTCAAGTAGAACCTTTGAGAAGACTTGGGGAAAGTCTTGTTGATCATGCTGTAAAAAACAGAAACTTTAGCGCTCACAAGAATTTCTGTCATCTTTATTTGGAAAGTGATATTTAGTTAATTCTTTTTGAAGATGATTAATAGATAAATTCCTCAGGTCCATCAATTTATTTGAGAATTTTATGAGTTCCAGAAGTATACGTTTGATCCAGATTACTACAGACTGTTCTGTTTTTGACAGATTCTGTTTTTCATGTGTTGTTTACTTATTTTGATGAATCTATGTCTAGTAAAATAGTTTATAAACCATATAGAAGTTGGAATACAGTAGGTTTAACACCAAAATAAATAAAGAATGAGTTCATTACAGTACCATATGATGGTGATTTGCTTTCTTATACTAACGGAGCTTACGAGTTTTCTGTTAAGTTTTGTGTTGTGAAGTCTTCAAGTTTTGGGTAAAGATTCGATGAACTATGGAATAAGGAGTGGCAAGAGCCTAGATTTGGGATTCCCAAGGCACCCCAAGTTAATATTAAAGGATATCCAAGAGCCTAAGCTTGGGGATGCCCCAGAAGGCATCCCCTCTTTCGTCTTCGTTCATCGGTAACTTTACTTGGAGCTATATTTTTATTCACCACATGATTAGTGTTTTGCTTGGATTGTCAATTTATTTTGTTAGGAATTGCTTGCTGTTATTTAGAACAATGTTTTTCATCTTTTATTTCAATAAAAGTGGCATTGATAGCCTTTACTATGCTTATTTTAGAAGTCCACATGTTGCTGTTTGAAAACAGAAAGTTTACCGCTGTTGCAATAATTCCCTAGAAAATTCAGAATGTGATAAAATGTTGAAATCTTTTGCATATTAAGATCTGATAAATTTACTACAGTGTGAATTTTATTTCATAATTTTTTGAGCTAGGGGAGTATGAATGTTGCTGCATTCTTTACAGACTGTCCTGTTTAGGCAGATTGCTGTTATGTTTGCATATGTTTGCTTCTTTAATGATTCTATTTGAGGATAGGACTATTAAATATGCAGAGGAACTTAGTATGCAATGTTTAATAATAATTTTAGTGATTTGCTACAGTAGAGTATGATAAGCTTTTTGCAATGGTTTATACTAACTTATCTCACGAGTCCTTGTTGAGTTTTGTGTGGATGAAGCTTTTGAGATTTAGGGTGACCGTGATATGAGAGGAATTAAAGAGACACAAAAGCTCAAGCTTGGGGATTCCCAAGGCATCCCAAGATAATATTTCAAGAAGTCTCAAGCGTCTAAGCTTGGGGATGCCCCGATTGGCATCCCACCTTTCTTCTTCAACAACTATCGGTTAGTTTTGGTTGATCCTAAGTTTTGGCTTCTTCACATGATGTTTGCTATTCTTAGATGTCATTTTCTTTTGCTTTTCTTGCTGTTTGAATAAAATAAGAAGATCTTAAATTCTTAAATGTTAGAGAGTCTTCACATAGTTGCATAATTATTCAACTACTCATTGATCTTCACTTATATCTTTCGGAGTAGTTTGTTGTTGCTCTAGTGCTTCACTTATATCCTTTTAGAGCACGGTGGTAGTTTTATTTTGAAGAAATAGATGAACTCTCATGCTTCACTTATATTATTTTGAGAGTCTTTAGAACAGCATGGTAATTTTCTTTGGTTATGAATTTAGTCCTAATATGATAGGCATCCAAGATGGGTATAATAAAAACTTTCGTATAAAGTGCATTTAATACTATGAGAAGTTTGATACTCGATGATTGTTTTGAGACATGAAGATGGTGATATTAGAGTCATGCTAGTTGAGTAGTTGTGAATTTGAGAAATACTTGTGTTGAAGTTTGTGATTGCCGTAGCATGCACGTATGGTGAACCATTGTGTGATGAAGTCGGAGCATGATTTATTTATTGATGGTCTTCCTTATGAGTGGCGGTCGGGGACAAGCGATGGTATTTTCCTACCAATCTATACCCCTAGGAGCATGCGTGTAGTACTTTGTTTCGATAACTAATAGATTTTTGCAATAAGTATGTGAGTTCTTTATGACTAATGTTGAGTCCATGGATTATATGCACTCTCACCCTTCCACCATTGCTAGCCTCTCTAATACCGCGCACCTTTCACCGGTATCATAAACCCACCATATACCTTCCTCAAAACAGCCACCATACCCACTGTTCAAGATATCTTCCGATATTCCGATAAATCGGCCGATTTATCACTTACCGTTGTCTGACCGATAAGATAAATCGGCTGATAAATCAGCCGATATGGCGATAAATTGGCCGATTTAGCCCTTATCATGGGTCGACCGATAAGTTCCCGATAAGCGATATCCCCAACATTGACCATACCTACCTATAATGGCATTTCCATAGCCATTCCGAGATATATATTGCCATGCAACTTTCCACTGTTCCGTTATTATGACACGCTTCATCATTGTCATATTGCTTTGCATGATCATGTAGTTGACATCGTATTTGTGGCAAGGCCACCGTTCATAATTCTTTCATACATGTGACTCATGTATCATTGCACATCCCGGTACACTACCGGAGGCATTCATATAGAGTCATATTTTGTTCTAAGTATCGAGTTGTAATTCTTGAGTTGTAAGTAAATAAAAGTGTGATGATCATCATTATTAGAGCATTGTCCCAGTGAGGAAAGGATGATGGAGACTATGATTCCCCCACAAGTCGGGATGAGACTCCGGACGAAAATAAATAAATAAAAGAGGCCAAAGAAGCCCAAATAAAAAAAGAGAAAAGAGGCCATAAAAAAGAGAAAGGCCCAAATAAAAAAATAAAAAAAGGAGAGAAAAAGAGAGAAGGGGCAATGCTACTATCCTTTTTACCACACTTGTGCTTCAAAGTAGCACCATGATCTTCATGATAGAGAGTCTCCTATGTTGTCACTTTCATATACTAGTGGGAATCTTTCATTATAGAACTTGGCTTGTATATTCCAATGATGGGCTTCCTAAAAATGCCCTAGGTCTTCGTGAGCAAGCAAGTTGGATGCACACCCACTTAGTTTCTTTTTGAGCTTTCATACACTTATAGCTCTAGTGCATCCGTTGCATGGCAATCCCTGCTCACTCACATTGATATCTATTGATGGGCATCTCCATAGCCCGTTGATACGCCTAGTTGATGTGAGACTATCTTGTCCTTTTTGTCTTCTCCACAACCACCATTCTATTCCATCTATAGTGCTATGTCCATGGCTCATGCTCATATATTGCGTGAAGATTGAAAAAGTTTGAGAACATCAAAAGTATGAAACAATTGCTTGGCTTGTCATCGGGGTTGTGCATGATTTAAATATTTTGTGTGGTGAAGATGGAGCATAGCTAGACTATATGATTTTGTAGGGATAGCTTTCTTTGGCCATGTTATTTTGAGAAGACATGATTGCTTAGTTAGTATGCTTGAAGTATTATCATTTCTATGTCAATATTAAACTTTTGTCTTGAATCTTATGGATCTGAATATTCTTGCCACAATAAAGAGAACTACATGGATAAAAATGTTAGGTAGCATTCCACATCAAAAATTCTGTTTTTATCATTTACCTACTCGAGGACGAGCAGGAATTAAGCTTGGGGATGCTGATACGTCTCCAACGTATCTATAATTTTTGATTATTCCATGCTATTATATTATCAACCTTGGATGTTTTATATGCATTTATATGCTATTTTATATGATTTTTGGGACTAACCTATTAACCCAGAGCCCAGTGCTAGTTTCTGTTTTTACCTTGTTTTAGGGTTTCGAAGAAAAGGAAAATCAAACGGAGTCCAATTGACCTGAAACTTCACGAATCTCATTTTTGGAAGGAAAGAAGCCCAGAAGACTTGAAGTGCACGTAAAGGAAGCTTCGAGGAGGCCATGAGGTAGGGGGGCGCATCCGCCCCCTAGGGCGCGCCCTCCACCCTCGTGGGCCCCTCGTGGCCCCCCTGACGTACTTCTTCCGCCTATATATCTCCATATACCCAAAAAACATCAGGGAGCACAATAGATCGGGAGTTCCGCTGCCAGAAGCCTCCGTAGCCACCGAAAGCCAATCTAGACCCGTTCCGGCACCCTGTCAGAGGGGGCAATCCTTCTCCGGTGGCCATCTTCATCATCCTGGTGCTCTCCATGATGAGGAGGGAGTAGTTCTCCCTCGGGGCTGAGGGTATGTACCAGTACCTATGTGTTTGATCTCTCTCTCTCTTGTGTTCTTGATTTGGCACGATCTTGATGTATCGCGAGCTTTGCTATTATAGTTGGATCTTATGTTTCTCCTCCCCCTCTACTCTCTTGTAATGAATTGAGTTTCCCCTTTGAAGTAATCTTGTCGGATTGAGTCTTTAAAGATTTGAGAAAACTTGATGTATGTCTTGTCGTGCGTATCTGTGGTGACAATGGGATACCACGTGATTCACTTGATGTATGTTTTGGTGATCAACTTACGGGTTCCGCCCATGAACCTATGCATAGGGGTTGGCACACGTTTTCGTCGTGATTCTCCGATAGAAACTTTGGGGCACTCTTTGAGGTTCTATGTGTTGGTTGAATAAATGAATCTGAGATTGTCTGATGCATATCGTATAATCATACCCACGGATACTTGAGGTGACATTGGAGTATCTAGGTGACATTAGGGTTTTGGTTGATTTGTGTCTTAAGGTGTTATTCTAGTACGAACTCTAGGGCTGTTTGTGACACTTATAGGAATAGCCCAACGGATTGATTGGAAAGAATAACTTTGAGGTGGTTTCGTACCCTACCATAATCTCTTTGTTCGTTCTCCGCTATTAGTGACTTTGGAGTGACTCTTTGTTGCATGTTGAGGGATAGTTATGTGATCCAATTATGTTAGTATTGTTGAGGGAACTTGCACTAGCGAAAGTATGAACCCCAGGCCTTGTTTCAATGCACTGCAATACCGTTTACGCTCACTTTTATCATTAGTTACCTTGCTGTTTTTATAATTTCAGATTACAAATACCTTTATCTACTATCCATATACCACTTGTATCACCATCTCTTCGCCGGACTAGTGCACCTATACAATTTACCATTGTATTGGGTGTGTTGGGGACACAAGAGAATTTTTGTTATTTGGTTGCAGGGTTGCTTGAGAGAGACCATCTTCATCCTATGCCTCCTACGGATTGATAAACCTTGAGGGAAATTTTCTACTATCCTGCAAACCTCTGTACTTGGAGGCCCAACCACGTCTACAAGAAGAAGGTTGTGTAGTAGACATCAAGAAGCACTGTGCTGATATTGGATATACTCTTGATGTTCTTAAGGGCATTAGTCCCACTCTATGTCAACACAAGATAAATTTGGAGAAAGACGCCAAACTAGTTATTGATGACCAACGACGGCTGAATCCTAAGATGAAAGAAGTGGTAAGAAAGGAAATATTAAAGCTCCTTGAAGTATGTATGATTTATCCCGCTGCTGATAGTTAGTGGATAAGTCATGTCCATTGTGTCCCTAAGAAAGGAGGTATTACTGTCGTTCCTAATGATAAAGATGAATTGATTCCGCAAAGAATTATTAGAGGTTATAGGATGGTAATTGATTTCTGCAAATTAAATAAAGCCACTAAAAAAGATCATTACCCTTTTCCTTTCATTGATCAAATGCTAGAAAGGTTATCAAAACATACACATTTTTGCTTTCTAGATGGTTACTCTGGTTTCTCTCAAATACCTGTGTCAGCTGATGATCAAGAAAAGACTACTTTTACTTGCCCTTTCAGTACCTTTGCTTATAGACGTATGCCTTTCAAAGATGCATGATAGATATATTCTCTGACTTTTGTGAAAAGATTTGTGAAGTTTTCATGGATGATTTCTCCATTTATGGATCCTCTTTTGATGATTGCTTGAGCAACCTTAATCGAGTTTTGTAGAGATGTGAACAAACTAACCTTGTCTTGAATTGGGAGAAGTGCCACTTTATGGTTAATGAAGGTATTGTCTTGGGGCATAAAATTTCTAAAGAGGTGTTGAAGTTGACAAAGCTAAAGTTGATGCTATTGAAAAAATGTCGTGTCCCAAGGACATCAAAGGTACAAGAAGTTTCCTTGGTCATGCCGGTTTTTATAGGAGGTTCATTAAGGACTTCTCAAAAATTTCCCGGCCTCTGACTAACGTATTAAAAAAGATATTCCTTTTGTCTTTGATGATGATTGTGTAGAATCATTCGAAATACTTAAGAAAGCCTTGATTTCTGCACCTATTGTTCATCCACCTGATTGGAATTACCCTTTGAAATTATGTACGATGCTAGTGATTATGCTATAGGGGTTGTTCTAGGACAAAGAGTTGATAAAAAAATAAATGTTATTCAATATGCTAGTAAAACTCTAGACAATGCCCAGAGAAATTATGCTACTACTGAAAAAGAATTCTTAGCAGTTGTATTTGCTTGTGATAAGTTCAGACCTTATATTGTTGATTCTAAAGTAACTATTCACACTGATCTTGCTACTATTATATATCTTATGGAAAAGAAAGATGCTAAACCTAGACTTATTAGATGGGTTCTCTTGCTACAAGAATTTGATTTGCACATTATGGATAGAAAGGGAGCAGAGAATCCCGTTGCACACAACTTGTCTAGGTTAGAGAATGTTCTTGATGACCCACTACCTATTGTTGATAGCTTTCCTGATGAACAATGAAATGTCATAAATGCTTCTCGTACTACTCCATGGTATGTTGATTATGCTAATTACATTGTTGCTAAATTTATACACCTAGTTTCACATACCAGCAAAAGAAAAAGTTCTTCTATGATTTAAGACATTACTTCTGGGATGACACACATCTTTATAAAGAAAGAGTAGATGGTGTTATTAGACGCTGTGTACCTGAGCATGAACAGGAACAGATCTTACGCAAGTGTCACTCCGAAGCTTATGGAGGACACCATGCTGGAGATAGAACTGCACAAAAGGTATTGCAATCTGGTTTTTATTGGCCAACTCTCTTCAAGGATGCCTGTAAGTTTGTCTTATCCTGTGATGAATGTCAAAGAATTGCTAATATTAGTAGACGCCAAGAAATGCCTACGAATTATTCACTTGTTATTTTGCCATTTGATGTTTGGGGCTTTGATTATATGGGACCTTTTCCTTCCTCTAATGGGTATACACATATTTTAGTTGTTGTTGATTATGTTACTAAGTGGGTAGAAGCTATTCCAACTAGTAGTGCTGATCATAACACCTCTATTAAGATGCTTAAAGATGTTATTTTTCCGAGGTTTGGAGTCCCTAGATATTTAATGACTGATGGTGGTTCACATTTTATTCAAGGTGCCTTTCGTAAAATGCTTGCTAAGTATGATGTTAATCATAGAATTGCATCTCCTTATCACCCACAGTCTAGTGGTCAAGTAGAATTGAGTAACAGAGAACTCAAACTAATTTTGCAAAAGAGTGTTAATACATCTAGAAAGAATTGGTCTAAGAAACTTGATGATGCATTATGGGCTTTTAGAACTGCATATAAAAATCCTATGGGTATGTCTCCATATAAAATGGTTTATGGTAAAGCATGTCACTTACCTCTTGAATTAGAACATAAGGCATATTGGGATGTTAAAGAGCTCAACTATGACTTCAAACTTGCCGGTGAGAAGAGGCTTTTTGACATTAGATCACTTGATGAATGGAGAACCCAAGCTTATGAAAATGCCAAGCTGTTTAAAGAAAAAGTTAAAAGATGGCATGATAAAAGGATACAAAAGCATGAGTTTAATGTAGGTGATTATGTATTGCTATACAACTCTCGTTTAAGATTTTTTTCAAGAAAACTTCTCTCTAAATGGGAAGGTCCTTACGTCATCGAGGAGGTCTATCGTTCCGGCGCCATAAAAATCAACAACTTCGAAGGCACAAATCTGAAGGTGGTGAACGATCAAAGAATCAAACATTATATCTCAGGTAACCATATAAATGTTGAAACTAATATTATTGAAACCGTAACCCCGGAGGAATACATAAGGGACACTTTTCGGAACGTTTCAGACTCCAAAAAGGAATAGGTACGTGGTACGGTAAGTAAACCGACTCCAAAACAGTTCTAATGGCAATTTTTCTCTGTTTTGGAATATTTAAGAAAATAGGAAAATAAGAAGCAAACCGGAAAGGACATGGGGCTTCCACAAGGGTGGAGGGCGCGCCCCTTGCCTCGTGGGCACCTCGTCTGCTCTCCGGACTCTGTTTTCTTGCACGATACTTCTTTTAGTCGGTAAAAAATCATTATATAATCTCCCGAAGGTTTTGACCTCCGTATCATGAAAATATCTCCTGTCTTTGTTTTGAGTTGTTTCTGCCGCAGATCAGAGCAAGATGCCTTCTCAAGAGTCAGTCGGGGAGAGTCGGGTGTTTCATCCGACACCAGGTCCAGGGGCAAACAGCGATGCCTATCGCTTTGGCCCCTCAACAGAGGAAGAGATGGAAGCTGACTTGAAAAGGATAGATGCCATGGAGGAGGATCAAGAAGTTACTTCTCGTTTCCAGGCAGGATTCACGATGGGGGAACTACAGAGCTCATATATTCCAAACTCGGTCATCCCTTCCAATGTTAGATTTCTTTCTTATGAAAATATGAAAAAGAGTGTTACTTGTTCTCCCGCAGCTATGCAACATCCTTGGGTGAAAGGAGCTTTAGCCGTCACTGGCAAGCTCCGTAAGGAAATAATGAACCTCAAGCAGCAAGTCAATAAGCTCGAGGAAGAGAATCGTATCCTGAGGAGCATCATCGCCAAGAATATCACATCACCACCCCCAAAGAAGGAGACATAATCACACGGGTATGGGCACTCCCCTTGGCAACTGCCAAGCTTGGGGAGTGCCTCGGTATCGTATCACCATCACTTTTATCTTTACCATTTTCCTTAGTTCGATCCTTTTGATAATATCTTCATCTAGTAGAATAAAGTTTTAGTATGATTTAGTTGTGAGTTTTGCTTTATGATCTTCCTATGTAATTGAGTCTGTGAGATATATATTATAAAGATTAGTGTTGAGTCAAGGGCTTGATTATTTTGCTATGATATTGAGGGAATAAAATAAAAAGAGAAGAAATAAAAAGAAATAAAGAGATCATATGGATCTCATGGAGAGTAATGAGCTCACATATAAAGAGTATGATGAATAAAAGTTGTTGAGAGTTGACAAACATAGTTTTGGTCATCGTTGCAATTAAAAGGAAGTAATAAAGAAAGAGAGGTTCACATATAAATATACTATCTTGGACATATTTTATAATTGTGAGCACTCATTAAAGTATGATATGCTAAAGAGTTGATGTTGGACAAGGAAGATAACGTAATGGGTTATGTTTTCTTACATGTGATATAAATTATATTGTCATGGATCATCCAACATGTTGAGCTTGCCTTTCCCTCTCTTGCTAGCCAATTCTTTGCACCAAGTAGAAATACTACTTGTGCTTCCAAATATCCCTAAACACAGTTTTGCCATGAGAGTCCACCATATCTACTTATGGATTGAGTAAGATCCTTCAAGTAAGTTGTCATCGGTGCAAGCAATAAAAATTGCTCTCTAAATATGTATGAATTATTAGTGTGGAGAAAGTAAGCTTTATACGATCTTGTGATATGGAAGAAATAAAAGCGACAGACTGCATAATAAAGGTCCATATCACAAGTGGAAATATAAAGTGACATTCTTTTGCATTAAAATTTCGTGCATCCAACCATAAAAGTGCATGATAACCTCTGCTTCCCTCTGCGAAGGGCCTATCTTTTATTCTTTTCTTATTCTTCATGCAAAGAGTCATGGTGATATTCACCTTTCCTTTTTACATTTTACCCTTTGGCAAGCACAATGTGTTGGAAAGATCCTGATATATATAGCTAATTGGATATGAGTTTTCATGAACTATTATTATTGACATTACCCTTGAGGTAAAACGTTGGGAGGCAAAACTATAAGCCCCTATCTTTCTCTGTGTCCGATTAAAACTTCATACCCATAAATATTGCGTGAGTTTTAGCAATTGTGAAAGACTAAATGATAGTTGAGTATGTGGACTTGCTGAAAAGCTCTTATATTGACTCTTTCCTATGTTATGATAAATTGCAATTGCCTCAAAGACTGAGATTAGAGTTTGTTGGTTCTCAATGAAGTTTATGATTCATACTTGAAATTGTGATTGAATTATTACTTTAGCACAAGAGATCATATGACAATGTATATATATATATTGCTGCTCTAAGAATGATCATGATGCCCTCATGTCCGTATTTTATTTTTATCGACACCTCTATCTCCAAACATGTGGACATATTTTTTGATTTCGACTTTCGCTTGAGGACACGCGAGTTCTAAGCTTGGGGGAGTTGATACGTCCATTTTACATCATGCTTTTATATCGTTATTTATTGCATTATGGGCTGTTATTACACATTATGTCACAATACTTATGCCTATTCTCTCTTATTTTACAAGTTTTGCATGAAGAGGGGTAATGCCAGCAGCTGGAATTCTGGGCTAGAAAAGGAGCAAATATTAGAGACCTATTCTGCACATCTCCAAAAGTCCTGAAACTTCACGGGAGTACATTTCAGAATATATAAAAAATATTGGTCGAAAGAAGTACTAGAGGGGGGCCACCCACCGTCCACGAGGGTGGGGGCGTGCCCTACCCCCCTAGGCACGCCCCCTGCCTCGTGGGCCCCCTGGTGGCCCTCTGATGCCCATCTTCTGCTATATGAGGTCTTTCGTCCGAGAAAAAATCATAAGCAAGCTCACGGGATGAAACTCCGCCACCATGAGGCGGAACCTTGGCGGAACCAATCTAGGGCTCTGGCAGAGCTGTTCTGTCGGGGAAACTTCCCTCCGGGAGGGTGTCAGTGTCAAAACCGGTGGATCTCAGGTAGGGGGTCCCGAATTGTGCGTCTAAGGCGGATGGTAACAGGAGGCAAGGGACACGATGTTTTACCCAGGTTCGGGCCCTCTTAATGGAGGTAATACCCTACGTCCTGCTTGATTGTTCTTGATAATATGAGTAGTACAAGAGTTGATCTACCACGAGATCGAAGAGGCTAAACCCTAGAAGCTAGCCTATGGTATGATTGTTGTTGTTGGTCCTACGGAGTAAACCCTTCGGTTTATATAGACACCAGAGGGAGCTAGGGTTACACAGAGTCGGTTACAAGGAAGGAGATCTACATATCCGTACTGCCAAGCTTGCCTTCCACGCCAAGGAGAGTCCCATCCGGACATGGGACGAAGTCTTCAATCTTGTATCTTCATAGTCCAACAGTCCGGCCAAAGGATATAGTCCGGCTGTCTGGATACCCCCTAATCCAGGACTCCCTCAGTAGCCCCTGAACCAGGCTTCAATAACAATGAGTCCGGCGCACAGATTGTCTTCGGCATTGCAAGGCAGGTTCCTCCTCTGAATACTTCATAGAAGATTTTGAACATGAGGATCGTGTCCGGCTTTGCAAAACAAGTTCCACATAAAACCGTAGAGAGAATAATATTTTCACAAATCTAATCTGCCGACGCATTCCGCAGTGTGACATCACACCACAGCCAGGTCACCATTCAAATCATTTTTCACAACCAACCTCAGCGTGTTTCGCAAGGCGGTTTCCTTGGCACGTCTTGTCAAAGCAGAGATCGCGTCCCCTTATTACGGGATTCCCATCAATACGGATGTGGGTAACCCAACCGCGCCATCAATTATGGCGCTTGGGGGATAAGCGAGTTTTACCAGGCTGGTGGGGGCGCATAGTTTTGTCCGCCCTTATAAAGGGATAAGGGTTCTCCTTTTTCTACCCACGCCTTCTTCCTTCTTGCTCATCCATTCTCGCGCACTCGAGCTCCAGCGCTCAAGTCCACATCCTTCTCCTCAACCCTCTCCAAACATGTCCGAAGCGGGAGGCAAGTGGATGGTATCCTCCATTACGGAGGGAGACATCAAAAAGCTGCGCGGGGCCGAATACTTAGCCGCGGATATTGCGCACCGGCTGCCAGCCGCGGGGCAGATCGTCCCTACCCCGGAACCTTACAAAAGGGTGGTTTTCCTCACCCACTTCGTCCGCGGACTGGGGTTTCCCCTCCATCCATTCGTCCGCGGCCTTATGTTCTATTATGGGCTGGACTTCCATGATCTGGCTCCGAATTTCATCCTCAACATCTTGGCGTTCATTGTCGTGTGCGAGGCTTTCCTCCGCGTCCGGCCCCACTTCGGCCTGTGGCTGAAGACCTTCAATGTCAAACCGAAGGTAGTAGGCGGCCAACAAGCGGAATGCAGCGGAGCCATGGTGGGCAAAATTCCCAACGTTACATGGCTTGAGGGCTCCTATGTGGAGACCATAAAGGGGTGGCAATCGGGGTGGTTCTACATCACCGAGCCGCGCGACACCAACTAGGTGGCGGCCCCCGAGTTTCGATCCGGAATCCCCACGCCGCTCACTTCCTGGAAGGAGAAGGGTCTGTCCTGGGGCTCATCGATGGAGCTGGACGGACTCCAGAAGTGTATCCGGAACATGATAGGAAAGAAACTCAAGCTTGTCCACATAGTCCAGGTCATGCTCTTCCGCCGGATCCTCCCGTGTCAACGACGGGCTTTCAACTTATGGCAGTTTGACCCGGCCCAGCACCAGACTCTACGCGAGCTCTTCGACACGATGCATAAGGACGTCTGGAAGGTCCTGTTCAAGGGCGCCGAGGTCCCCCCTCCCCTTACCGAGGACCGCGGGCTAAGCGCGACGCGCCCTGCGAATCTGGTAAGTTCTGTACACCTCGTAGGGTATTTATTTTCCATAGTTTAACCATGTGCGGGGGCTGAGCTCCCATGCCTTTGACAGGACTGGGTGGAGACATCGGAGCAGATTAACTGTCCGGCCCCTCTGCCCGAAGACCCTGTAGATGCTCTCCTGACGGAGATGCGGACTCCGGCTCCTTATGAGGTGCTAGAGAAGAAGATCAAGAAGAAGGCCACAGGAACCCTAAAGAGTTCTCGGCGCCAGGTGGTATCGGACTCATCGTCCGATAACTCTAAGACGCGCTCCTCTGTGAAAATGAGGAGGAGGAAGATGATGGTTCTCCACCTCCAGACGGGGGAGACAGGAAAAGGAAGGCCGCCCCAACCGGGGAAGCCGGAGGGTCCAAGAAGGGAAGGACTCTCCTTCCGGACTGTTCCACCACCGCCGCCAACAGCGAAGACGAGTGGTTACTCAGGGCCAAGCCCTTGGCGAAGTCGTAAGTATTCGGATACTAGAGTAACTCATAGCATACTTTTATTGCACCGCTTCCCCTAACATCGAATATGATCATGTAGTCCACCCCGAGCCCGCATCGACATATCCTCGTCGGACGGTTCCTTGGACTCGTCGGATATGAATAGCGAGTCACTTCGAACCACCTCCTCTCCTCGCCCTACGGACAATGTCGAGGTATTGTCTCAAGGGGCACCGAACCTAGGGGAGGTAGTCCTGGAGGTGCCTCAAGGCGACCTTTCGGACTCCAGGCGCAAAGGGAGCAAGACTCCCAAGGGCTCCAAGTTTGGGCCTCAGCCGAACACCGCGCCGGAACCTCCAGTGGTTCCGGACTCCGGCAGGTGGCCCCCTGCCAAGAGGTGCAAGCCGCCCGTGCCGGTGACCTCTGTCTATCCAGAGGCACCGGACAACCTGCTGGGAGTGCTCCGCGGTGCTTCCATCGATGAAGAGCACCGCACTATTATGAGTGCAGTGATCAAGAAGGTTCAGTCCGCCAAGAGCGAACTAACTGAAGCCTGTGCCAGCCTTCTAACAGGCTTTGAGGTAAGTATTTAAAATATAGGAAAACATTACCGCATAGACAGTAGCCCCTGATGCTCTGTTTGGTGTTCACAAAGAAAATCCCAATAGAGGATCAAATAATATCTGCAGGAGTCTAATACAAGTATGTCTATATGCGTATGCAGGCTTCGCTGCTGACCTCTGTCGCACTGACTGCGGAGGTCGCTGCACTGAAGCAGAACCTCGAGCGGTCCGAGAAAGAACTCGGCCTTGCCAGGAGTCATTTCGAGGAGAACAAAGGTATGTAATACCTTGTCTATATATATATATATATATTTATATATATATAAGATGTGGTTGCAAAATGATAGGATCATCATGGATGTGCCAGGGGCCACGACTGAAGTGGCGACCCTGAAGCGAGCGCTGTCCGAGGCCGAAAACAAAGCGGCCGAGGAGCGCACTGAGTGGGAGAAATAAGAGGCACGGGTGGGCCAGGTGCAGCAAGAGCTCCAGGCTCTTGTGAAGAAGCACGAGAGTTTGGAGCTTGACTCGAAGACGCAAGAGTCCGAGCTTGCTGCGGCCCTCGAGATCACAAAGCATGCCAAGGCTGATGCCCAAAAGGCCCTCCAAGAAATTGAGGCGATGAGGAAGATAGCGGCGGGTAAGGCATTCATTATGCAAAGCAAGCATGTGAAAGTAAATTGCTTGTTACTTACCCGAGTCCGGAGCTCTCCAAGAGCATTCGCAGATTTGCCCCGCAGCGTGTCGGATGCCGCAAAGTACTACCAGGCCGAGGAGGGTAGCTCGACGGAGCAGTTGTTCTAGTCTCAGTATACTGGGACCGAACACCCGATGCCTGTGAGCGACCAGCTGAAGCAACTGGTCGAGCTGCACAAGGCGGGCGAACAGGCCATGAGAGGCCTTATAGTCCGGATGTGGCCTGGCGACTCCCTTCCCAACAGCTACTTCGGCCTGGTGAGGCGGCTTGTGGATGCCTGGCCACGGCTGGAAGTCATAAAGCGGTCCGTCTGCATCGAAGGTGCACGCCGGGCTTTTGCCTGTGCGAAGGTGCACTGGGCCAAGATGGATGCCGAGAGGCTGGTGAAGGAGGGGCCACCGCAGGGCAAGGAGCATCGCCACCCTGAAATGTATTATGAGGGTGCCCGTCTTGTGGCGGACGAGTGTGCGAAGGATGTAATTTTTGAATGAACTTGCTCGTGTGATCCTGTATTATGAAAACTTGTTCATGTGCGCTATGCAATGCTTGTTTGAATTTAAAATATTGCCTTCTATGCAGCTGTTTATCAAATCTGAGAGATGGCCTGTCGTCGACTTCTGCCCCCATGCCATGAGTGCTGGGGTGTTCGGGATAAATCTGAGCACTCTTTTCCCATTGTTGGGTCCTTCTAGGGAGGTTCTCAGCACAACGAACAAGGCAATCGGACTATAATGCTTTATCACTCTCACTTAGCCATAGAAGTCTACAATTTTAAATTTTGGCGAAGCCCCTAGTATTCAGAAGGCTGAATTCGGGGCGCTATACATGCATAAGCCGGACAAAGCCGACTCCTCGCCCTAAGCGCCATAAGTCTTTAGGGACTCGAGACCTTTCGAATAGCGACCAGCTCTCGCCTTATCATGACAGTCAGTTTTAGCTTTCTCTACTGAGGTGCTTGCCTAGATGAACCGGGGCACAATCGCAGTAGTTCTCCCAGTGCTACCTTAACCGATATAGCGGAACGTAAGGTACCAAAACATGGGAGCTGGGCAAACCCAACTATTGACCCAAGACATGATTCGGAGCTGATGCATATAATGCTATAAGTTTGGGGTGCCGCACTGTCGAAAGTGTTCAGACTTCTCACGCCGTATTATGGGGTACGCTTAAGCCCCTGGCGTATTGTCCGTACCAGAGTGTACGGGTGCTGAATGTCATGAATGAACATATATATAAAAAAGAATAGAGAATGCGGTAATAGTCTAGTGCTATGCATTGTTTATTCAAAAAGGTGCGTTGAAGCAGAATGATACAAGTAGTGCGATAAGCAAAAAGTAGGACTATTTGACATGTCCCCTCCAAGGGCAAGCTAAGGAATGGTATTTAAAGAAGGTATTTCACTCGTTATCAGAGACCACCTGGGAGTTACATGGTGCGACGTAGCTGTCTGCCTCCTTGGTTGTTGTATCGTGTGTCCGGCAATCGTACTGCCGGACAGGGTTTCTAGAGAGTAAAGTCCTGAAAGAGAGAAAAAATAATAAAGCGTGAAGCCCCTAGTGTGGTTGAGCCGCGTTTTGGGGCGTGCCGTAGTCGTGCCCCCCACCTATGCCCATGGTATTTTCAATGCGTAATTATGTACGCATGGCACAGATTTCATTGTTTGGCTGGGACTGGGGTGGGGGCCGCATTGCTATGCGAGCTCGGAACATGCCAGGCGGTCTTGTTGCAGATTACTCTGAGCGCGCTTGACGGTGTTCGGGTGTTTAATCACCAAACTGGTGGATTACCTGAAGAGGCTGCTTTGTGCTTTTGCTGTGAGGGCCGCAGTGTCCTCCTCCGTGCGGAGAGAGCGCTCTGTGTTTCCATTGACTGTGATGACCCCCCGAGGTCCTGGCATCTTGAGCTTGAGGTATGCATAATGCGGTACCGCATTGAATCTCGCAAATGCGGTTCGCCCGAGCAGTGCGTGATAGCCACTGCGAAACGAGACTATATCGAAGATTAACTCCTCGCTTCAGAACTTATCCGGGGATCCGAAGACCACTTCCACTGTGACTGAGCCTGTGCAATGGGCCTCTACACCTGGTATGACGCCTTTGAAGGTCGTTTTTGTGGGTTCCATCCTTGAGGGGTCTATACCAATTTGGCGCACTCTGTCCTGATAAAGCAGGTTCAGGCTGCTGCCGCCGTCCATAAGGACTCGAGTGAGGTGAAATCCATCAATGATTGGGTCTAGGACCAGTGCGGCGAATCCGCCATGACGGATACTAGTGGGGTGGTCCCTGCGATCGAAGGTGATTGGACAGGAGGACCATGGGTTGAACTTTGGGGCGACTGGCTCCAACGCATATACGTCCCTCAGCGCACGCTTCCGCTCCCTCTTGGGGATGTGTGTTGCGTATATCATGTTCACCGTCCGCACTTGTGGGGGGAACCTCTTCTGTCCTCCGGTGTTCGGCGGCCGGGGCTCCTCCTCGTCATCGCTATGTAACCCCTTATCTTTGTTTTCGGCATTTAACTTGTCGGCCTGCTTGAACACCCAACATTCCCTGTTGGTGTGGTTGGCTGGCTTGTCGGCGGTGCCGTGTATTTGACACGAGCGATCGAGTATACGGTCCAAACTGGACAGGCCCGGAGTGCTTCTTTTGAATGGCTTTTTCCCCTGACTGGGTTTAGAGCCTCTGAATCCGGCATTGACTGCCGTATCCTCGGTATTGTCGCTGTTGATGCGGCGCTTGTGTTTGTTGTGACGTGACCTGCCATTGCTATCCTTGGTATCCGAAGTACCATGGTTCTTGGATATGTTATTGCTTTGAGCCAGTCAGCTGTCCTCTCCCGCGCAAAAGCGGGTCATGAGTGTCGTGAGGGCTGCCATAGATTTCGGCTTTTCCTGGCCAAGGTGCCGGGCGAGCCACTCGTCGTGGATGTTGTGCTTAAAAGCTGCTAGCGCCTCTGCATCCGAAAAGTCGATGATTTGATTTTTCTTTGTCAGGAACCGTGTCCAGAATTGCCTGGCCGGTTCCTCTGGCTGCTGAATTATGTGGCTCAAGTCATCGACATCTGGTGGTCACACATAAGTGCCCTGGAAGTTGTCGAGGAATGCGGCTTCCAGATCTTCCCCACAGCCAATGGATTCTGCTGGCAGGCTATTGAGCCAATGCCGAGCTGGTCCTTTGAGTTTGAGTGGGAGGTATTTGATGGTGTGTAGATCGTCACCGCGGGCCATGTGGATGTGCAGGAGGAAGTCCTCGATCCATACCACAGGATTTGTTGTACCGCCGTATGATTCGATATTTATGGGTTTGAAACCCTCTGGGATTTGGCGATCCATTACTTCGTCTGTGAAGCATAGGGGGTGTGCGGCGCCTCTGTACTGGGCTATATCGTGACGCAGCTCAAATGAGTCTTGTCCGCTGTGTTCGGCCCGGCCGGATTTACTTTTACTGTACCCGACGTGACGGTTATCGTCTCGTATAGTGGCGTGCCCTCATGATCCGTAGATTGATCTTGCGTGTTTTGCTTTGTCCTCCAATACGTCTCGCAGGTCTAGCGTGTTTCCCCATGCCTTGAAATTTTTATTTGAGTGGCGTCGGGGTGCGGGCTGAGCTTTTGGCTGAAATGCCTCTCTGTCGCGGCCACGAGGTGGCCGATCAGCCACGTCATACACTGGAGATGTAGGTTTTAATGCTTTCTCCTCCAGTCGGGGTAGCAACCTGCACTTTGGGTAACTCTTGGAGGGGCGTTCGAGTTCATATTCCTCGGCCGCAAGGACTTCGGTCCATCTATCAGCTAGAAAATCTTGATCAGCTTGAAGCTGCAGTTGCTTTTTCTTAAGGCTATTTGCCGTGGCTATAAGCCGGTGCTTGAAGCGCTCTTGCTCGACGGGATCCTCAGGCACGACAAATTCGTCATCATCGAGGCTTGCCTCGTCTTTGGAGGGAGGCATATAATTATCATCCTCCGCCTCTCCATCTGCCGCTCTCTCGGGAGGGTTGGCTTCTCCATCCTCCTGCTCTAAATCTTGCTGGAGGGGATTGTCGTCATCTTCGGCACTATCCGGAGTGCTATTATCTCCTGTGCCGGTATCACCGCTTTTGCTTTAGCGAGACTTAGAGCGGCGCCGCTGTCGTCGACGCTTGGGTTGCTTCTTGGAGGGGTCATCCTCCGCTGTCCTGTCGCCATTGCCTTCTTTGGGTGTGTCCACCATATATATATATATCATATGATGAGGTGGCTGTCCAGTGCCATATGGGCTATGGTTCTTGTTCGTCTCCTGCATCATCGTCCATACCGTCGATGTCTTCGGAGTCGAAGTCGAGCATGTCGGTCAAATTGTCGACAGTGGCTACTAAGTGGGTGGTGGGTGGGCGGCGAATTTCTTCGTCATCCGCATCCCAATCCTGCTGGACATAGTACGGCTAGGACTCTCCTGACAAGGAGAGAGACCTTGATGAGTTCAGTATGTTGCCGAAGGGCGAGTGCTGAAAGATATCCGCGGAGGTGAACTCCATGATCGGCGCCCAGTCGGATTCGATAGGCACGGGCGCAGGCGGTTCGTAGTCCGTTGCCGGGGAAGAATCTGGCAGTTTGGCGTCATGGCTCTCGTGAAGGGTAAGGTTGATACTCGGCTCGATCGCCGCTGAGAATGCGGCCTCTGTGGCGGGGTCTATCCACCCGTCCATGGATGGCGCAATTGGCTCCGAATTGAGGGTCGGAGCGGTTGCCGGTGCGGTCTCCTGGACACTGTCTGATGGTAGAGCTAAATCATGCTCATCATGACCGTGCAGCGCAATCAGCAGGGGATCGAATTCGTCGAAGATCAAGTCTCTGCGGATGTCATCCGTGTAGTTTAAGCTTCGAAACCTGACCTGGTGGCCAGGATTGTAACTCTCGATCTGGTCCAGATGGCCAAGCGAGTTGGCCCGCAGTGCGAAGGCGCCGAATACAAAGATCTGTCCGGGGAGAAAAGTCTCACCCTGGACTGCATTGCTATCGATGATCGAAGGATCCATCAAGCCTAACGATGACGACACAAAGGAACTCTCAATGAAAGCACCAATGTCGGTGTCCAAACCGGCGGATCTCGGGTAGGGGGTCCCGAACTGTGCGTCTAAGGCGGATGGTAACAGGAGGCCGGGGACACGATGTTTACCCAGGTTCGGGCCCTCTTGATGGAGGTAATACCCTAGGTCCTGCTTGATTGTTCTTGATAATATGAGTAGTACAAGAGTTGATCTACCACGAGATCGAAGAGGCTAAACCCTAGAAGCTAGCCTATGGTATGATTGTTGTTGTTGGTCCTACGTACTAAACCCTCCGGTTTATATAGACACCGGAGGGGGCTAGGGTTACATAGAGTCGGTTACAAGGAAGGAGATCTACATATCCGTACTGCCATGCTTGCCTTCCACGCCAAGGAGAGTCCCATCCGGACACGAGACGAAGTCTTCAATCTTGTATCTTCATAATCCAACAGTCCGGCCAAAGGATATAGTCTGGCTGTCCGGATACCCCCTAATCCAGGACTCCCTCAGAGGGGGAAATCATCACCATCATCATCACCAACGATCCTCTCATCGGGAGGGGGTCAATCTCCATCAACATATTCACCAGTACCATCTCATCTAAAACCCTATTTCATCTCTTGTATCGAATCTTTGTATCCAAACCTCAAATTGGTACCTGTGGGTTGCTAGTAGTGTTGATTACTCCTTGTAGTTGATGCTAGTTGGTTTACTTGGTGGAATATCATATGTTCAGATCCATTATGCATATTAATACCCCTCTGATTATGAACATGAATATGCTTTGTGAGTAGTTACGTTTGTTCCTGAGGACATGGGAGAAGTCTTGCTATAAGTAGTCATGTGAATTTGGTATTCGTTCCATATTTTGATGAGATGTATGTTGTCATCCCACTAGTGGTGTCATGTGAACATCGACTACATGACACTTCACCATTGTTTGGGCCTAGAGGGAGGCATTGGGAAGTAATAAGTAGATGATGGGTTGCTAGAGTGACAGAAGCTTAAACCCTAGTTTATGCGTTGCTTCGTAAGGGGCTGATTTGGATCCATATGTTTCATGCTATGGTTAGGTTTACCGTAATACTTCTGTTGTAGTTGCGGATGCTTGCAATAGGGGTTAATCATAAGTGGGATGCTTGTCCAAGTAACACTACAAAAAATACACTTCCGTGATGATACGTGTTTGTCACAGTAGGTCGCATTTTCTGTCATGCATGTACATCCATGACGATTTTATGACAGAATCAAGATAGTCATACCTGTGCTGTCGTAGAAGTGTTTCATGACATTACCAAAATTATCATCACGGAAGTGTCCACTTCCATGAAGATAAATCGCGCATCACAGAAGTGCTTCCGTCAAGGGTGATCGACATGTGGCATCCACTATAACAAAACGCCATTAAGCTATCGGGTCGGGTTTTGGATCCGATAACCCGTTAACAGCCCCGACCAATGGGGATTTTCCACATGTAAAATCATCATTGGCTGGAGGAAACACGTGTCGGCTCATCGTTGGGACAGATGTCATCCACTCATTGGACAGAAGGCGCCTATGATACGTCGACATGTGGCACGGCCCAACAGAGGCCCATTCCTGTGAAAAGGCCGGCCCGTTTGACTTGGTCAAAAGGTGGCGGGCCGGCCCATGTAAAGCATGTTAACGGCATGTTCGCATATAGCCCATTTACAGACCGCTAACCCAAGGCCCGTTACGCCCAATCCGAATTAGGCCCAGTAGCATCATCTGGGCCACCCAATATGATTCCAGCCCGTTTTCACTTCTGGCCCATGTATGTTCCATGAAGTCTTTTGGCCCATATGAGGCCCTATGTAACTCTTGGCCTATTAATGACCCGTGGTGAAACTGGCCCATGATGAACAGTGTATCACTTTACACCCATTAACGGCCCGTGGTGAAACTGGCCCATAATGAACAGTGTAACACTTTATACCCATTAACGGCCCGTTATTCCGTTGGGCCGTTTCCAGCCCATGTTATCTTTCGGCCTTCTCAGAGCCCATTTATTCTTGGGCTCATTTCCAGCATTCGTTTACTTACGGCCCGTTACTGTCATTTTTTGTTTGTGGGCCAAATTCAGCCCATGGTTACAGTCGGCCCATTTGTGGTCCGTTAATACGTTGGGCCGTTTTCATAGCATCATCAAATACGGCCTATTAACGATGGCCCGTTATGGTCGGCCCATGAACGTATGATTCCAACTCTAGCCCGTTTACGGCCATAATGCGGTCTGTTTGGCCCATGTTTGGCCAATCGATCATACGGCCCGTATAAGTCCCATTGATGACATGGCCCGCAGAAGGCCCATTGTTTTTACGGCCCATAGAAGACCCATTGTTTCTACGGCCCGTAGAAGGCCCACTGTTTCTACGGCCAGTAGGAGGCCCAGTGTCACTACAGTAAATATTAGCCCATGGTTATTGTGGCCTAGTTTTAAAAAATAGGTTATTGCAGCCACTAGCTAACCGCGGAAAAAGAACTGCAATGACTAGAAGCAAACAAATAAACAAGACAACTAGGAAATAAATAAGCAAGCAACTAACTCTAGGCTATCACAGCTATTACACATATTACATCCACTGGGCATCAAAGTTCGCCACCAGTGCAAATATAGGGAACAAAGCAGCATATCATATACACTGGTTGTCAAAGTTGGCGACCAGTGCAAATAAACGCCACAACAAAACAAATCCAGAACTGAAACCACTTCAGAAGATCTCAAGAAACAATATCCTGGGTACCCATAATGCTGGCAAGATGCTTAGCAATCTTATTAACTTTCTCTTGTTTGGCGCTTAAATCCTCCAACGCTTGCTGTTGCACCAGAAAATATGCATCTGAATTCTGCAGGAACTTCCTCAGTCCTTCAGCTTCCTGTCGCAGCACATCTAATTGATGTCTTTCAACTTGAAGTTGAGACTCAAGAAGACGAACTGATTCAGGTAGCGAGTTCGAAGAGCTTATGCCAGCAGTAGTGGCCAGTAACTCGAACACTACATCAAGACAGGACTTCTGGGTTCCCTCACTGTCGTCAAGATAGTTTTTATCAGCTTTCTTAGAGACCAACAGGGATGTCTCACTATCTTGAACCTTATCTGCATTACTTCCTTTACCATTGGATAACGCAGTACTGTTCTCCAATATTTTGTCCGCATTCTAAAAGAGAAACAAGCAGACACATCACATGTTTACCATGTTGTATATGAAACTCATTTTGGTAAATGAGTTCAGTAGTAAAGTGTACAAGATAACAACATGAAACAAACATATATCACTTTATGGTCTATACCATTCTAGTTTTTGTTGCCAAATCAAGATAGAGACACAGTTCAAATAATATTTGTTCAAGACAAAGCAGAATAGACAGAATATAAGTGTGGGTAACTATAGAGAAATAAGAACACTTGTAATGTGCATGACATGAGAACATACCTATTTATTCAATTGAAACTAAAATCAACATAGGGCAGGTTACAACAGCAAACCAGTTAAAGAAACATGTTTAAAACATACCTGTTGCACCATTGGACTTTCAATTCCATCCTTCAAATTTGAAAATAGTTGGTATGAGTAAATACAGTAATGCAAGAGCAAAGGAGTATGAACCATAGCTACAGAACCTGACCTGAGAACAAATTTCTTCTCCTTTAAGCGTTGAGTTGGGACTTGGAGTGGTGGTCCTCGTGCTTTGGGCACTGCAGTTCCCTTACTAACTGCTCGTGTTTGGGTGCTCTATGGTGGAGACGGTGCTGTGTCAATTGGAACTGGGTTACTATCTGCCGGGGTTGGGGTTAGAAGGGGTGTAGCTGGTTCTCTATCCAACTGGGTAGGGGTACAATCTGTGAGAGTCTGGGTTATGTGTGGTGGATCTGGTCCTTGGGCAAGTACAACCGTGGTTCTATCTGCATCAACTGGTAGCACTATCTTTTCTGAAGACCGTTTTGTTACTCCCTTAGATACTGCCATCACGCTCTCCAATTCAAATGGCTGATAAACAAGAAAAGTAATTGAAAGTATAGACATTGTATGATAGACATGTGCAATGGATAGTGGGGAATAAAAGAGGGCATGAAACAATTCATATTTATGTTGTCTAACCAAACAGGATAGCATGAAACAATTTCACATATATGATGGCTAACTAATCTGGATAGCATGACACAATTTCACATTATGATGGCTAACTAAAAAAGATGGGAAGACATAGTTCAAAATATGAGACTATGTAAACAGGATGACATGACATAACTATATAATGTGTTTATTAAATAGGTTGGCATGCCATAATTCACATACATTCATGGATAGAATGCCATAATTCAAAATATGATGACTGTAAACACTAAACAGGATGAGATGATATAACTATATGATGTCTTTATTAAATGGGTTGCCATGCCATAACTCAGATAGATGATGTATATGTACTATGTAAACATGATGGCATGATATAATTCAAATATATGATCTATATAGTAAGCAAGTAAGCAGATGGCAATCCATATATGATGTAAAAACTAAGCAATGCAAGACAACATGCATGACATGGGTAATATAACCCTGCCAAGTTTGAGCATAGACCTCAGGGGGGAAATAGGACTCGTCATCAATCTCTGAATCCTCCTCTAAGGAGCTCTCTGTAACCAGCAAGATGTCTGCTTCAGCAGGTAGCATTGTCTGCTCTGAATACCTTGTTTTCACTCCAGATACTTCCATCACCGCTTCAAATGGCTGATGCATAGGAAGAGTAGTTGAATATACAAACGTTGTCGACAAATGGAACACGTAATACAAAAAAATGATAGCATGATATAATTCAAAGACATGATGATTGGCTAAACAACATGGCATTGCATAATTCACACATATAATGCCTTTGCAACAAGATAACATTGTATAATTCACATATATAATGTCTTGCAACAAGATGGCAATGCATAATTCACATATATGGTAATTAGACACTAAACAGGTGGCATTCACACAAAGCATGTCTAAACTAATCAAATGACATAGCAATGCGAGACACCATACGCACGATATGAGAAACATAACCCTGCCAAGTTAGAGCATACACCTCGGGGGGGGATAGGACTGGTCATCTGTCTCTGAATCCTCCTATGAGGAGCTATCCGTAACCAGCGAGATATGCGCTTCGTCAGATAGCATAGTATGCTCTGAAGACCTTGTTTTCACTCCAGAATTTGCCATCACCATGTCAAATGGCTGATGCACACGAAGAGCAGTTGAATGTACTAACATTGTTGACAAATGTAATATGTAACAAAAAAAGGATGGCCTGATATAATTTACATATAAGATGACTGGCTAAGCAGGATGGCATTGCAAAATTCACATATATGATGCCTGGCTAAACAAGATGGCACTGCATAATTCACATAAACGATGAATAAACTAAACAGATGGCATTCGCACAAAGGATGTCTAAACTTAGCAGATGACATATTTGATGTATAAAGTAAGCAATGCAAGACACCATATGCATGATATAACCAACTTCAGCATGCCAAGTTAGAGCGAAGACCTCAGGGGGTAAATAGGAGTTGTCTTCTCCTTCTGAATCCCCCTCAGAACAGATATCTTCCTCTCGATTACAATCTGAAATGCGTGGAGGGGGGCTGCCTTTTGCGCCTACCATGGAGCGACGTCTGCATGAAATTTTATTGCCACGCAAGGCTCGTCTCTTTTGCTCTACATGTTCAGTTCCATTGTTTACAATAACTGTCATGCATAGGAATAAAACATAGTGAGATTATGTAAGGAGTGCATGCAGAAATCCAGAGTGATGGTAGCAACCTGTGGATAGACCCAAAACCAATAATAGTAGGCAGATAATGGCTTCAGTTAAAAAATACAGATAATGGCTTCTTTACTATTTGTTTCCCACCCAACATGAAACTCATAGTAGAAACCGGAGATTAACCAGATAGTAGATAGATACTATTGGTAGCGGCCCCGATATGTACCCCACAACCATTTAAAAACTCAAGTTTGACCATTAGTTTGGAGCTGACTCAGAGTCTAATCGGTGAACAGGACGATAAAGTAGCATGTAATATTAAGTGATGCATAACGTAAGCAGACATGAAAGAGTGCGACCTCTCTTGCGGACCCGTGTAGTCCTCGAGGTCATCTGCTTGGTTGATGATGGTAATGCAGTTTTCATGGCTGCTAGCGGCGGGGAAGAAGATCTGAGGCAGCGAAAGACAGTCTGGAGGCCGGATCCCTGCTGTGCTAGACCCTTTTGTCGTTGGAGCAGCTGAGCTGGGGTGGACGACGGCGCAGCAGGAGCGGGACAAACCACGCAAGGTTTTCTTTGACAACTATCTGTAAGAGAAGTAATTCTGTAAGGGCTCGTTTGAATTGGAGGATTCCAACAATGCAGGGATAGGAAATAGACAGGAATAGGATAGGAATGCACGTGCAAAACAGAGAATTTAAAAACACAGGATTTCTGCCAATCTGGGTGTTTGATTCACAACAATTGGAAGATCACAGGATGCAAAAAAGCATGGTGAGATTAAGTCAAACCACAAGAAAATATACGGTTATAATGCTATTATGCTACTATCTCTTAGTCTTGTGCTTCATGAATAGGAATTTGAAAAGGAGGACAAGTGAAAATTAAAATTCCTACATTTTTTCTTTCAAGGAGACACTAAAGGAACAAATCCGTGTGCTCAGTGGACAATATATATAACATGTAGAGTAAAAAAGAGATGCAACAAGTGTACAACCTCTTTGGCGAAGCCATGTCGATCTCAGCGTGATTGGGTTGGCCGGCGAGGATGCTCCGGCTGACTTTGCTGTTGGAGGAGGGGAAGAAGATCTTAGGCGTCTGGAGATGGAGCCCGAGGTACTGCTCCGCTGTGATGGAGAGTTTCGTCGTTGGAGCAGCTCCAGTGAGATGTATGACGCCGAGGCTGAAGTAGGACAAGAGAGACAACGAACAACGTTAACCAGAGTGGAATTCTAATAGCATCTCTAATACATGACGTAAAATACATAGCCACAATGTGCTAGATGTAAAATACATCAGCCGTTCATCTCTGAACTTAACTGTCGAAACTGAACTTAACTGTCGAAACTGAACTTAACTATCGACACTGATTTTGTTGTCGAAAATGAATTTTGCTGTCGAAACTGAACGCACTAGCAAGGTGAGGCTACACGTCGGTCGACTGACTTTTTCATCTCTGGTCAGTCGATTTTGCAGCCGTTGGATACGAAATCAAGGGCCTGCGGTTCATCTTCAACCTCCACACCCCTGAGCCGTCAGCCACCACCGGCCAAACAGCAGCCCCCCGCCGCCCGCGGCCGGCGGTGCGCCACCCCACCCGCCCCGAAAACACTCCCCACCATCGGTCCGCCGCCGCCCCGACCATCCCTCTAGCCCCCCCCCCCCGTGCCGAGCTTTTTCTCCGGCGATCCCCACGCCACCGCCCCACCAACGCCCCGCCACCGCCGGCGACCACCGCCCCCATCCTGAACCCTAAGATAGATAGTGGGGTACCTCTCCTGTGAGCCCCCCTCCCCGCTGCGGCTAGTTTTTCCTTCACCCCGGCGAGCCCCCCCCCCCACCCCCTGAAAATTGACTGACCCAAAAGTCGATTCAGTCGACTGAAGTGTAGCTAAATCGGAGTAGCATCGCAAGCAAGAGCAAGAGCGAGAGCAGCAGCGCGAGCAAGAGCAATAGCAAGAGCAGACCAGGCAGGGGATCGAGAGCAAGAGTAGAGCAGTAGCGCGAGTGAGAGCTAAAGCAGCAGCAGCTCCTACTGATGTGGACGTCGCCGCCGAGGGAGCGACGCTGTGGAGGAAGTGGCCAGCGACGCCGCCGTGGATGGAGCCGCGCCGTGTCAGCTCGGGACCGAGCGCCGGCAGCACCGTGAGATCGAATCAAGAAGAAAATGTGGCGATTAGTGTACAACCTCTTTGGTGGCGCCGATTAGGCCGCAGCTTCATCCGAGGAAACGGTGATGATGATGCTCTTTCGGTGGTGCAGGTGAAGACGGTGGTGTGGGAATGGAGGTGGCGCGAAAGACGAGGGGAACGTCGGGGCCGCTCCTTGGAGGTGGAGGACGGGGTGGCTGAACCAGCGGGACGATGAGATCGACGACGGATCCTCATCCGGTACGGTGGATGAGGGACGTCGAGGTGTTGTTGTGGACAACGTCATTGGGGAAGAGGCCCCGGCTGGGTGGCGGACAGAGCAGGGTGTGGGGTTTCGTCGCGGGTTTTCGCGACCTCGGTGTACGAATGGGTGGGCGGATGGGATGGTAGTGGGGAACCATGTCTTAGAGACGCGCTTGTCTGAAATGTGGGGTAAGTTACGAAAGTACCCCCACCGATTTGAGGCGGTTCTTTCGGTTCAGGGGTACCACGGGCATTTCGCGTGTCGGGATTTCACAGGAGGTGGGAGTTTTCGCGCGCGTTGTAATTTCGAAATAGCAAGGCGCGGGTTGAGATGGAGGGAGTTGTCGGAGCACAACGAGACAAAGATATATCTTAAATATTTCGGGCTAACAAGGCGCGGGTTGAAATTTCCGGACAAGCCTAACGTGTACTGTACCAAATCAATGCCCACTACAAATGTCATTCAAAACTTTGAATTCATGTTATGTTCAATTGAAATATTTCGCTACGTGTATAATGCATGCAACCTACTACTCAAATGAACGTTTTAGTGCATTCCAAACGTATATACTACCGCTCCAATATGAACTAAATTTGAATTCGTTTCTCTATTTGAATAATATCTACAGTAATGATTGTTGTGAAGTCAAAGCATTTGAATTTGTTTCTCTGTTTGAATAAGATCTACAATCATCATTATTGTCAAGTTAAACCATCGTTTGTGCATTATCTTCACAACACACCACATGATTAGTCTTGAGTTACATATGAACTATGTGTACTATATGAACTCGAACTAGATTTTTTGAATCCACTCTATTTTGATTTCAAGTCACATTACATTTCTAGCTCTAGCTAGATCTTCGTAATCTAAACCATGTCTCATATGTATAATGTGTTTATCACATTATGTATGGTGCCCCGCCCCCTACGCCTACAAGTATTTAGATGTGAGTTGCAAACACCACACATTACCATAAATTCAAATAAAATGTGAGAATGTTCGATATATAGTATTGTTTAGATTGTTCGATATTTAGTTGTAAGCTGCAAACGCCACACATTATCACAAATTCAAATAAAATGTGAGATTGTTTGATGTATAGTATGGTTTAGATTGTTCGGCATTTAGCTGTGAGTTGCAAACGCCATGCATTATCACATTATGGCATAACCTGTGCACAACACATGTATCACCGCTATATTCATGCATGCAATGTTTAAAACACTATGATCTCCTATTCAAATATATGAATCCGCTTTCATATCAAATTATGATCTTTGTTAGTCTCTTACACCCACACAATCCTCTAACCTTTGTAGCTACCACTAACTTTCTCTCGTGCATGCACACGCCCTCCTCGCCCTCCCCCTCCCTCGGCATTCTATACACCGGGCACATTCATTTTTTTTCTTTAGGTCGTTCTCCCAGAGTCTCCACAACTCCTTTCCGACACACACCGATCAATAAACCTCTCCAGCGATGCCTGCCTACAACATACACACACAACTTCAATCTCCTCCTTTATGTGTCCTTGCCTCGTGTCTCCCATACGGTCAGACACACGTGTAAACTCTCGCCCCTCTTTTCATCGATCGCACAACCGCACACTCCTCCCCGTATCTAGCTAGTAGTTGGGCCTCTCGCACCACCTCCTAGATCCATTCTCTCTGTCTATCCGTCTCGCTGGGCCTTATTTGCCTGTAACAAATGGACGTACACCGACCGATCTCTCGCTATACATATAGCTAGCTAGGTCCTTATAACTCATTTTTACCCACATGTCAATCGATCTACCTCATTAGTTGTGTCCCTCCCTTGCTCCGACAAACAGCAATTGATCTACCGATCTAGTTAGGTTTGCTTACCAAACACATGGTTCCCCTTCATCATCCATGGATGCGTCCCGACAGATCTATCACGCACAGGCACACACAGAAACACATCCCCACTCTTATTGATAACATTGCAGTTCCAGCCTCGGTTTTTCTAGTAGGCCTCTCCCACCATCTTCGAGAAGAAACTCCATCACCCATCCAGCACTCTACCCCTCTCCCTCCCTCTCCCTCCCCCTCTCTCTCCTCTCTCTTTGTCCCATCATATTTCCCGTCCTTCAGTTATGTATGGATGTCGACCGATCTTCCTCAAGACATAGCTTGGTCTCTCCTTCTCAACACATATACGAGTTGTTCTACCTCTATAGTTAGGCCTCTACCTACCTGAAAGGATCGAGAAGAGGTGTCTAAAGGGGGGGTGATTAGACACTAAGTAGCAAAAGTTGCAGTTTTTAATTTCTTTAAGTTGAAGTGGAGTTTTGGCACAAGTTTAACAAACACAATACATTTCAAGCAAGCATGCAAAGAGTATATGAGCAGCGGAAAGTAAAGCATGCAACTTGCAAGAATGTAAAGGGAAGGGTTTCGAGAATTCAAACGCAATTGGAGACATGGATGTTTTTGTCATGGTTCCGATAGGTGGTGCTATCGTACATCCACGTTGATGGAGACTTCAAACCATGAAGGGTAACGGTTGCACGAGTCCACGGAGGGCTCCACCCATGAAGGGTCCACGAAGAAGAAACCTTGTCTATCCCATCATGGCCATCGCCCACGAAGGACTTGCCTCACTAGCGGTAGATCTTCACGAAGTAGGCGATCTCCTTGCCCTTACAAACTCCTTGGTTCAACTCCACAATCTTGTCGAAGCATCCCAAGTGACACCTAGCCAATCTAGGAGACACCACTCTCCAAGAAGTAACAAATGGTGTGTTGATGATGAACTCCTTGCTCTTGTGCTTCAAATGATAGTCTCCCCAACACTCAACTCTCTCTCACAGGATATGGATTTGGTGGAAAGAAGATTTGAGTGGAAAGCAACTTTGGAAAGGCTAGAGATCAAGATTCATATGGTGGGAATGGAATATCTTGGCCTCAACACATGAGTAGGTGGTTTTCTCTTAGAAAATGTGTATTGGAAGTGTAGGTATGTTCTGATGGCTCTCTTCATGAATGAAGAGTGGGTGGAGGGGTATATATAGCCTCCACATAAAATCTAACCGTTACACACAATTTACCAATCTCGGTGAGACCGAATTGATAAACTCGGTCGGACCGATTTAGCAAACCTAGTGACCGTTAAGATTTTCGGTGGGACTGAGATGCAACTCGGTAGGACCGATATGGTTAGGGTTAGGGCATAACGTAATCTCAGTGAGACCGATTACACAAACTCGGTGGGACCGATTTTGGTAATAAGCTAACCAGAGAGTTGGTCAGGCAAACTTGGTGAGACCGATTACACAAACTCGGTGGGACCGATTTTGGTAATAAGCTAACCAGAAAGTTTGCATTGTAATCTCGGTAGTACCGATTACTCAATCTCGGTGGGACCGATTTTGGTAATGGACATACACAGAGAGATTACAATCCCATCTCGGTGAGAATGAGATCCCTATCAGTGAAACCGATTTTCCTAGGGTTTGTGGCAGTGGCTATGACATCTGAACTCGGTGGCGCCGGATAGAAAGAATCGGTGGGGCCGAGTTTGACTTTTGGTTTAGGTCATATGTGGATGTGGGAAGGTAGTTGAGGGTTTTGGAGCATATCACTAAGCACTATGAAGCAAGAACCTCATCAAGCAACACCTCATCCCCTCTTGATAGTATTGGCTTTTCCTATAGACTCAATGTGATCTTGGATCACTAAAATAGAAAATGTAGAGTCTTGATCTTGAAGCTTGAGCTAATCCTTGAAGGGGTTCCACATCCTTTAGTCCATGCCACTTAATTTGTTGAACTTGTCTGAAGCATACTAGGTAAAAGTATTAGTCCAACAAGAGATATGTTGTCATTAATTATCCAAATCACCCAGGGAGCACTTGTGCTTTCAATCTCCCCCTTTTTGGTAATTGATGGCAACATACATCAAAGCTTTAGATAAAGATACAGAGAATAGCAAGTACAGCTTTGGAAAGACATGTAACAAGCATAGGCTCCCCCTACATGTATGCAATCATGTGAATATGGAATATAGAAGCATGTGAGAGCATAACCATAATAGAGTAGCAATGTGTTACATGTATCTTGGCTATATGCATCAAGGCAAAAGACATGAATATGGGAAATGTACCTTCATGCCCATGAGTCCTTCTTGCAAACAATATGTACATTAGCAAGAATTTCTCATGCACATGACTATGATGCATATACTTACCTTGTGGTCTTGAGTTGGCTAGGATGGGATGAGCCTGTGTAAACAAGTTTAGATAACACAGATGCACCCACTAGCTAGAGCAAACAAAAGAAACGACAAGAGTACCAAGACTGGGATGACATGTAGAGTGAGTACAGAGTACCACGATAGATATTGACATGTCCCCAAAGAGAAAGATATGCAATGAATTTAATAAATTTCTTTCCCTTGGATGTCTTGCTCCCCCTGAATCTAGCATGGGATACTGGGAGAAGATAGGGAATAGAAAAACAGAGCTCAAAGAAACAAATGAACAGAGCTAATGCAAATAAGCACATATGAACATGTATTTCCCCCAAGAAGACATGTGGCATCTCTCCTCTTGAACATGAAGCATCTGGGATCCTTGAAGATTACTCTTTCCTGGAGTATTCCCTCCCCCTAGAGATATGATTAAGCTTTGATGCAATCTCTCTCTCCCCCTTTGACATCAATTTCCAAGAAGGATCTTCTGGAATTTGTTGTGAATGGGTTCGGTCCTTGAATCACAGTACAAAGCATTAAGGTAAATGTGATGCTTGCAGAGGACAAGATTCATTGAGTGGATCTGGATCAAGAATAAAGCAGGAATAAATGGGAAAATGTTTTTCCTATAGTGAAATCGGTGTCACCGAGTTGTATGCTTCGGTTGCTCCGAAAATCTTCGGCTAGACCGGAGACATGAAACCGGTGGAACCGAGTTCATCACAGAGAAAAACACTTGTCACCTCAACTCACTGGATAGATAAGATCTCACAAAGATATGCAATGAATTGGATGTAGAAAATGCAGAACAAAAAGCAAAGAAAAGAAACTAGAGTTGGGCTGTGACAAAGTCACCTATGTTAGAGTATATTGACTTAGGAGTCAAGTGAGATCACTTGATCATAGGTCATACTCATCGTTTAAGCTCAAAATGGGGTAACCATTTTTTTGTTTAAGTATCTTGATGTATTCACATCTTGTCGAGTTGCTTTGACTCATGACTTGGAGTAAAGCTACTCGAAGATGGAAGAACATACCTTGGGTGGCGGTGTTGATCTTGATCATGTAGTTGAACTTGTGCGGGTTGCTCAAGGTTGATGTAGCCCATCAAGAGTTGGGAGCACCCTTTGGATTTTGAGTTCATCTACCTACATGGGTTAGTTTTCGCAAGGAAGAGCACTTGTGTATCCAACATGACAATCATGAAGCTCAACATAGAATTTGTCAAAGGATATGTTTGAAAGGTTTCGTGCTTCCTTGTCATCAAACACCATTGTGTAGAGACTTGGTGATGTAGAGATTGCTCAAGATGTGAGTGAGTTGCAATCTCATAGAATTAGATTCATCCAAGTACCTACAAGGGTTAGATAACATGCAAGATGCAAATTTTCAAGACATAAGATAATCATCATAGGAGAAATATCAAGTGATTAGTCGTAAGCTCAAGTCTTGCATGTACCCAATGGAGTTCCTACTCCAAGTTTGAAGCATCAATGATGTTCAATTCACCTCTTAACCCGCAAAACACTTTCTCATCAAGTGGTTTAGTGAATATATCCACTAATTGCTTATCGGTGCGAACATGCTTAAGGTTTATGTCACCCTTAGCAACGTGATCTCGAATGAAATGATGACGAACTTCAATATGCTTAGTTCGAGAGTGTTGCACGGGATTGTGAACAATCTTGATAGCACTTTCATTGTCACAAAGTAATGGAACATGTTTCACATATATCCCATAATCTTTAAGAGTTTGGGTCATCCAGAGTAATTGAGCACAACATGAACCAGCGGCAATGTATTCCGCTTTGGCAGTGGATAAGGATACCGAGTTTTGTTTCTTGGAAGACCAAGACACAAGAGATCTACCAAGGAATTGACAAGTACCCGAAGTGGACTTTCTATCAACCTTGTCACCGGCATAGTCCGAGTCGTAGTAGCCAACAAGATCAAAGGAAGCCCCCTTTGGATACCAAATGCCAAAATTTGGTGTATGTATTAAGTATCTCACTATCCTCTTCACGGCCTTAAGATGACATTCCTTAGGAGCAGCTTGATATCGTGCACACATGCACACACTTAGCATGATATCGGTACGTGAAGCACATAGATATAACAATGAACCAATCATAGAGCGGTAAACTTTTGATCAACTGGTTCACCATCTTTGGTCAAATCAAGATGTCCACTAGTAGGCATGGGTGTAGTCATGCCTTTGCATTCTTGCATATTGAACTTCTTGAATAAGTCCTTGGTCTACTTCGTTTGAGAGACAAAGGTGCCTTCCTTGGTTTGCTTGATTTGCAAACCAAGAAAGAATTTGAGTTCATTCATCATAGACATCTCAAACTTCTCCGACATTAGCTTCCCAAACTTTTCACTAAAATGAGGGTTAGTTGATCCAAATATAATATCATCGACATAAATTTGGCATACAAATAGTTCTCCATTAACCCTTTTAGTAAAAAGAGTAGAATCTATTTTTCCAATTTCAAAGCCTTTTTCAATAAGGAACTTGGTCAAGAATTTATACCATGCTCTAGGAGCTTGTTTAAGACCATAAAGGGCTTTGTGAAGTTTGTAGACATGATTAGGTTTCTTAGGATTGACAAAGCCGGGAGGTTGCTTAACATAAACTTCCTCCTCAATTTCACCATTTAGAAAAGCACTTTTAATGTCCATTTGTTACAAAGTGATATCATGATGATTAGCATAAGCAAGTAAGATGCGAATGGACTCAAGTCTAGCAACGGGAGCATATGTCTCACCATAGTCCATACCTTCGACTTGTGTGTAGCCTTGGGCAACGAGACGTGCTTTGTTGCGATCCACTTGTCCATCTTCATCTTGCTTGTTGCGAAGCACCCATTTGGTACCGATGATGTTGTGGTTGTTGTCGGGCTTCTCGACCAATGTCCACACTTGATTTCTCTCAAAGTTGTGTACACTACAAAAAAAAGACACATCCGTGACATTTTGGGCCGAACAAATTTTTTTCTGTCATACATATGACACTTCTATGATGATAATTGTGACAAAACCCGGTATCATAATAGATGTGGTGGGCTCCTACTTCTATGACAAAAAATCATGACAGAAAATGGGCTTTTCGTCCTGGGCGGGCCGGAGACATGGCTGCATGACATTCTTCGGGCCGTCCATGACGGAAAAAACCATGGTAGAAGCGAGGGGGAGGAAAATTTCGGGGAGTTCCCGGTTACGGTGGGAGGTCGGGGGCCTAGAGATGCGCGTTTCTCTCGTACACGTACGCGCGTGTGTGCGAGGCGTTGGCTCTAACTGAACCGGAGCGAGGCGTTGGGCTCTAACTGAACCCGAGCGATTGCACTGCAGGCTACGCGTTACTGAACCCGAGCGATCGATCAATGGCTGTTAACTGAACCCGATCGAGCGATTACTTGGCTACTGCTGCTAACTAAAGCCGATCGATGGGATGAACAGTGAGCGTTGCGGGGGGGGGGGGGGGTTGGATGAACAGTGAGCGGTGGCATTGCCTCTGGATGAACAGGACCCCGTGGTGTGGTGGAGGGCTGGATGAACAATAGACGGTGGAGGGGTGCCCGTGGAGGGGTGGATGAACAGGACCCCGTGGTGTGGAGGGCAGGATGAACAGTAGACGATGGAGGGGTGCCCGTGGAGGGGTGGTTGAACAGGACCCCGTGGTGTGGAGGGCTGGATGAACAATAGACGGTGGAGGGGTGGTTGAACAGTAGCTGGTGGAGTAGCGCGCGATGGAGGCTGGATGAACAGGACCCCCGTTTCGACCGTAGCGCTCCAACACAAGTCCGTTTCCTCCGTTTTGCGGTACGCCACACCCCTCCCAATCAACAGGACCCCCGTTTCGACCGTAGGAGGTCTGTTTCCTCCGTTTTGTGGTACGCCACACCCCTCCCGATCAACAGGACCCTCGTTTCGACCGTAGGAGGTCTGTTTCCTCCGTTTTGCGGTACGCACACCCCTCCCGATCAACAGGACCCCCGTTTCGACCGTAGGAGGTCCGTTTCCTCCGTTGTGCGGTACGCCAGGCCTCGTTTCCATCGCCTCTTCCGTTCAAGCCCTCCCGATGAACACAACCACGCATTCCGTTCCGATCCATGAACACGACGACGACGCTGTTTCTACGTTCCGACCCAGCCATGTACACGAGCCCTCGCCGTACGTATGCGCGAGTAGGCGTTGAGACCCTGCCCGTATGTACACATACGTGGCCGTATTTTCTTTCTTGCACCCTGGCCGTTGTACGTACGTGTACATGCTACGTGCGCGCCTCTACTACCACACGTGCGTGCCTCTACTACCACACGTGCACGCCTCTACATCGACCAGTATGTACGTACACGTTCGCGACCAGAATGTCAATGCTACATATGCTTCGACCAGGTGGGTCCTGACTGTCAGGCACTTCCTTGCCTGCGAAGATGTAGCTGGTGGGTCCCAGCAGTCAGGGGGGCGAAATATGGTGGCTTGTCTAGTGGGTCCCCGCTGTCAGGTGGAGGAATAATTATTTTGCATGTAATAAGGAGGCACTTCCTTGCTGCGGCCGTGGACCCAGCTGTCAGCCTCTCCACGTACAGTCCACGTCCGATGGAAGCCGTTCCTTGACCATGTTGACCACGCCGCACCGAGAGCACCAGGGCGGTGGACGACGGCGAGGCCTAGGAAGTGGACGACACGGAGCCGGGGAAGACGCGGCAGTGGATGCCCACGCGTAGAGGAGTACAAGGGCACTGGTTCGCTGCGGTGTGAGGCTGCCGTTGCCGCGGAGTAACATGGGGTGTGGGTGAGTAGAGGGATGGCCTGGCCAGCGGTGGGAGTAGTAGGGGGTGGTGAGGCCTCCGCCGCATCGCAGCCGGCCGCAGGAGGCAGGAGCACGAGGCACGACCGGCGCTGGTTTGGGCGGCTGGAGCAAGAAGACCAGAGGTTGAAGAAGCACGACGGCCGTTGGATGGACATCGTACGGTCACTGGAGCTAGAATCATGCATATTGACTAAGTTGACAAAGCCCTCCGTCCCAGTCAACTTAGTAGGCCCACAAGTCAGCCTCCCAGCAAGGTGGGTCCCAGCTAGCCGGGGGAGTATTCATTTTTTGTGCGTAATAAGGAGGCACTTCTGGTGGGTGCAAGCGGACAGCGGGGGGAACGTTTTTTTCGCGAAATACGGTGGCCCGTCCGGTGGGTCCCAGCAGTCAGGGGGAAACGATTTTTTTGCAAAATACTGGTGGCCCGTCCGGTGGGTCCCTGCTGTCAGGTGGATGAATAATTATTTTCCGCATAATAAGGAGGCACTTCCTTGCGGCTGCCGTGGACCCAGCTGTCAGCCTCTCCACGTACAGTATTCTTCCGATGGAATTCGGTCGTTGACCACATTGACCATGGCGCGCCGACAGCACCACGGCGGTGGACGACGGTGAGGCCTAGGAAGGGGACGACACGGAGCCGGGGAAGACGTGGCAGTGGATGCCCACGCGGAGAGGAGTACGAGGGTTCACTGGTTCGGCTGCGCTGCCGTCGCCGCATAATAACAGGGGGTGTGGGTGAGTGGAGTGGAGGGATGGACTGGCCAGCGGTGGGAGTAGTATGGGGGCGGTGAGGCCTCCGCGGCAGCACAGCCGGCCACGGGAGGCAGGAGCAGGCGACACGACCAGCGCTGGTTTGGGCGGCTGGAGCAAGAAAACCAGAGGTTGAAGAAGCACTACGGCCGTTGGATGGACATCGTACGGTCAGTCGAGCTAGAATCGTGCATATTGATTAAGTTGACAAAGCCCTTCGTCCCCGTCAACTTAGTAGGCCCACTATACTGGGTCCCAGCTAGCAGGGGGTATTCATTTTTTTGTGCGTAATAAGGAGGCACTTCCTTGCATGCGAAGATATAGCTAGTGGGTCCGAGCTGTCAGCGGCGGTAATGTTTTTTTGTGAAATACAGAGGCCGTTTCGGTGGGTCCCAGTTGTCAGGTGGAGGAAATCATTATTTTGCGCGTAATAAGGAGGCATTTCCTTGCGTGCGGCCATGGACCCAGCTGTCAGCCTCTCCACGTACAGTCCACTTCAGATGCATGTCGGTCATTGACCACGCTGACCACGCCACGCCGAGAGCACCAGGGCGGTGGACGACGGCGAGGCCTAGGAAGGGAACGACACGGAGGCAGGGAAGACTCGGCCATTGTTTTTGTTTCCCACGCGAAGGGGAGTACGAATGTACGAGGGTTTACTGGTTTGTCTGCCATCGCCAGAGAATAACAGCAGGTGTTGGTGAGTAGAGGGATGGCTAGGCCAGCGATGGGAGTATGGTGGGGCGGTGAGGCCTGCGCGGCAGTACAGCCGGCCGCGGGGAGGAGGGAGCAGGCAGTCCCGCCGGCGCTTCTTTGAGCGGTTGGACCAGGAAGAGCAGAGATTGAAGAAGCACGACGGCCGTTGGATGGACATCCAACAGTATACAGGCCATCTGTGGAAAGCCTCAAATCTGTGGAAAATAGCATACAGCCCATCTACCATTATTTCAAATAATTTACAGCCCATTTGCTAATTATTACGGGTTTTTTTGGAGCCCATATTCTTTATGTTAGCATTACAGCCCATATTGTGGCCACGGTTAAAAAATTATATGAAATTTTGCATATGTCGGTGCGGTCTGAACTATTTTTAATCCCGAAATTTCATGTCCCATTCAGATTGATTTTAAAAATAAATGTATATCAATATAAAATCCAATAAATTGTCCATGCATAAAAATCAATGCAATTTAAAATCTCGAAATAAAAAAAATATATATGAAAATAATTGCCGGTTTGATGTGTTTTAAAAATGTACAGCCCATTTCTCATTACTGATAGGCCATTTTCTCGGCCAGCCGAATGAAGCTCTCCTCGTCTTGAAAGATTTGTAGCCCAATAGGCCTGATAAAGCGACTTACTTGACAAATCGCAAAAAAACTGGGCTAGCCATTTTCAGAAAGAAAAAAAACTACTGGGCTGGTCTGTGGTGAACATAAAAGAAAAGGCTGTCTAGACAGGCCAGAGTGTCTGGCACAGCCCAGTTGACACCCTGCTTCCGTCTCAAAAACAAATTAGATAAATGCCACTCCAATTATGGCGATTCATAAAAATGCCACTGCAATTTCCAAACTTTGGAAAATGCCACTGCAATTTTTGCAAACTTTGAAAAACACCACTGCAGTTTGCAAACTTTGAAAAACGCCACTCCAGACTTCGAAAAATGCCACTAGAAATGGCATGAAATGGCATTTTTCAAAGTTTGGAAATTGCCGTGGCATTTCTCGGATACACCAGATTTGGAGTGGCATTTATCAAATTAACCCAAAACAAAAATAACTGGGCGAGCTGCTGGGACCCTGGTGTCAGCCGCTCGTTGTGCAATTCTCTCGTTTATTGACTATGTTGACAATGGCATGGGACCCAGATGTCAGAAATCCATTAGGAGGAGCCATTTTTTATTGGCTTGAAATAAGGAGGCACTTGCTTGCGTACTGCCATGACCTTGGCGGGTCCCTGCTGTCATCCTCTCCACGTACAATCATCTCCTGATTGTGTACGCGTCAACTTGCTAGGCCCACAAGTCAGCCTCTAAACCGTGGAGGACAAATACAACCCATTTAAAAAATAACAGCCCATTCCATACATTCAAATGGAAAGTTCAACATTCAGACCAAAGTAACAGGTCTGATCCACATATAGAGTACTGAACTTCCACGTTGACAACCATCATAGCCAAGTTAACTATCTACTCCCACTAACACTCCAGTAGCGTACAAGTACTAACTTACTCTTAGCTAACTAGATGATGCCGGCCGCCATCTGCTGTCCATGCTAAACGCCGGCACCGGCGTCCTCCGCCTCGCCTCGGACTTGCCAGAGGTGCGATAGGAGGCACTTGCTTGCGTACGAGCTTGTCAGTTTCTTCAGAGGTAGGCATTTTTATTCAAAAAACTGCCACTTCGCATCTTGCGTTGCAAATAAAACTGTCAGGAGCGCATTTGTAGGCTAGCTAGTGATCGATCGATAACTTGTAAACACTGAGCGAACAGAAATAAGTAACTGTTAATGCATCTCAATGATTAACAGATCATATACAAATATGTAGCTCCAAAAGCAAAGATCAGCCACTTCGGATCTTGCGTCGCAACTAAAACTAACTAGTACGATTCCCATACATAAGATCAACATGTTAATGCATCTCAATGACTCACAGATCATATACAAATATGTAGCTCCAAAAGCAAAGATCTAGAAAAAACATCTGTTCTTCCTACTAACATGGATGCTTCTATTGGCCAACATTCAGTACAGACTGAAAGACAAATTTGTTTGTGAAGTCTACAATTCCTCTTGCAAACATAAGTGGTTTCACCAACAGTTGGAACCATGAGAATGAACCAGACATGATGGAGGAACATGCACTGCAATATGATTTGGTCTTCCCTCGATCACACTGCGAGACTATTTTCGGAATATAAACTTTAACTTAGGAAAAATGATGTCCATTGTATAATCATACCAAAGCAATGAAGCACCTAGTGTTGGCTAATAAATAGTACAGTACTACTTTTCTGCAGTCCATGAAGTGACTATCCAATCTTTCTGTGTCTATTTTCAAATGGCACTGCATGCAGTGACTATACTATTCTCTTGTGCAGTTCAACCAAAATTGCGGCCACTTTGTTGGTTTGCCAAATAGCAACAAGCAAACATCTCTGTCTGCACAAATATCAAGCAGCTAGTAAACATATACCACACCTTGTATTTTCAGTTTAAACATGTCTCTTCCGCTTAGCATCTGTCATGTTCTGCACTGGACAATCTGATACAGTTATGTTTTGCCCTGGACAATTTCATACTGAATTGATTTGCTGGTTCAGAGCAGAAATATAGCACCTAGTCTTTATCAGACTAAGGATATCCATGTTCGCAGTGATCGAAGAGGTGAAATCGATACAACCGAAATTGAGCATCCAATCATTGAATCCTGTCCTGCACCTCCAATGTAGGTCCACCCTGCCAATAAATTCACATGCAAACCACTAGTATTACTATCTAATGACAGTACAAAAAGAGTAGCAAGATAGTAGCAAACCATGTACCTTCGTAATGAACAACTCATAGTGCCACCAATTGGATATAAAGGTTGGGAAAAACATGCTCCTAATGTTGAACTAGTTGGACTTTTTGTGCAGTTCCACTAAAATTGAGCATCCCTGTTTGCATAGATATTGAAAGTGTGATTACTCTAAAAGTGGCACTAGTTGAAGCATAGACTCACAAATATAAGCATTCCGATTTATTAATGGGAAAAGGTAGCAATACTGTTTCTAACCACCTGTTTGAAGGAATAAATAAAGCAACAGCGGCTGATTTGAGGAAGGCATACATAGTTTTTTCTGGAAAAGTGAGCCATTCCTGACCTTTCCTCTTCTTTTAAGCAAATTTTGTGCAGTTCTACTAAAATAAAATGCCATCACCGCCTTGACAATTCGGTGACACTGTACAAAAGGAAATGACTTAACAGTACATCATGATGTCAGGTATAGGCATTATGGACAAACATACAGACCTCCTCAAGAGAACAGGTGGAGGAGGAGGTGCCCACTCTTGACCTTTCCTCTTGTCTTCATAATTGTCTGTGCAGTTTAACCAAAATAAAATGACATCAGCACCTTGGCATTTTGGTGACACTGTCCAAAAAAGTTAACTTATCTCATGAAAGTGAGGTATGTAATCTATAAGCATTAACAGTGCAAAAATCTGACGGGAGTAACAAGTTTCATCGTTGGTATACTGGCTGTGCAACAGCATTAGAATGCCTTATAGCTGAAAAATCTTTAATACATCCACAATCAACAGCTAACCCTGAAATAATCCAGTGACATTAAATGGCATAGCTTAAATTTATGGGTGGCATTAGACTAAGAGCGGCATTAGTTAAATGTGGCATCACTTTAGCAGTAGCATTGCTTGACTTGACTGCTGGCGTTATACTAACAACAAAAAAAGTGGCAATAAGAGCATGGGAGGCACCAGTACGATGTACCTCCACGGATGCAGAGTGGTGAGGGAGGTATGGTTGCCCAGAGCAACAAATATCTAGGCAGCATATGTGGATTACGGTCCCATTTTTGTTCTTTTTAGTCACCTTTCCTATGCGAGGACAACAAACCGATCGACCTGGTCATTCTCTATTGCGTTGTCATGCCTTTCTACCCTTCTTCAACCAAGAGACACGAGACTCGTTCCTTAGCTACTGATTTTCCCCTTTTCAACCTAGATGCGGGTTCGATGCCTACTCTCTTGGACAGTATAGTCTCCCTTCCTTTCCTTATTCAACCCAAACATGGATTAGTCTGCATGAAGTAGGGTTTACTTTAATAGTGCAAATTATGGTTTTCATCTGTGTGGCCAGCAGAGTAGAGGATAACAAATTGGGAAGATGGTGGAGTGGAAAAAGATCCACATGCAATGACGTAGAAGATGGGGCAATAGAACAAGGTTATGGCTCGAAAAGAGGTAGCATACCTGAGGGTCAGCGGGAAGTGGCTTTGCTCGTGGTCGTCGTCCTCCGCACACACTACGGTAGCAAGCTTGGGGACGGAGGCCATCCCACGCATGCGCTAGGTCTGAGAGGACGGCCTTGTCGTCAGTGCGTGACCTCGCTCGCCGACGACGAGTGCGTCAACGCTGCACGTCCTTTTCTTCCCCGGCGGATCTGTGACCACCGGTGAGGAGGGAGAGAGGGGCCGTCTTTTTTAGATCTGGAGAGAGGGTGGTAGTGTGAGAAGCAAGTGGGCAGCCCTTAGCAAGAAAGCGCTGAAGCTCCACCCTTTATATATCTTTTTTATACTACTAGTACTGGAGGTGGGGTAGTGGTAGAGTAGTTTATATTTTCTCTGCGTACAGTACCAGTTAGTCGTGCTTCAAAACTGATCAGCACGCCATTAAAAAAATAAAGGTCGATAACTAATGCGGCACCTCGGGCCAACGCGGCCAGATCGCATTTTGCACGAGAAATTACACACCATGTTTCGTTGACATGTGGTCCCATTCCAACATATCAATGAGACGACGGCGAGTAGTAGGAGTATTTCCGAACGGACGTGTAGGCCGGGGCGCCTCTTCGTGAACCGTGGCAAACTCGCAACCGTCCACCGACTCTTCGCCTTTCCCTCTTGATTTGGAACTGTTGTCGCACGCTCTTCCTCTCCCTCCTCCATTTTCCTTCAGCCCTTCACCCTTTCTTCTGCCATTGTTCGATCGTCTTCTCCATGGAGGGAACAAGCCGGAAACAACCTCGTTATTCTTGCCCCGATCTGAAAGATGACGTGGTGGAGGAACTCATTGATCGGTGCAACGTCATCACCTCGGCTAGCATGGCAGGTTCGTTCCAGCCCATTCTCGACTCAACTAATAACATCATTGCAAGGAACCCAAGGGTCAAGGAGCGGTCTGATCTCCCCTATCTTCTTCGCCGTGACCCTGATGACTGGCGCCGACACGACGGAGGTCTCGCCCTGTGCAAGTTGATGCCGCTTGATAATGATACGTGTGATGTTAAGATGCCATCGCTTGAGGGCAAGGCTTGGGTGGGTGCAAATGGTGATTGGGTTGTTTACATTGGGTCCAACTGCAAGTGGGAACTTGTGAATGTGAACACTCATCACCGAGTTCCACTTCCAAAAATCTCAGCACACTGCCCAGAGGTTGAGCACACCGGTAATGTACGCACGTTCAAATATGATCATGGTGACTGTCGTCTACGGAAGATAGCAATTTGTCGAGTTCCCAACCGCTCTTGGAATTAGAAAAACAATGGTGTTGTTGCTATCTTCGACAAGCTTGTTGCCGTCCTTGATGGTTTCACTCGATGGATATTGCTCAAAAATCAGTTTCTGTACACGGATGAGTACTGTGATGCAATTGAATATGAGGGCCTTGCGTTTGCTGCCACCACTCATGGCACTGTTTTTGCATGGCATCCTCGTTGTTTCGGTACATTTGTCATCCACCGTAATTATAATTGTTTCATCCACATGCATGCGGGTTAGCAAGTTTCCCTTTACTAATTAACCTTCTTATTGTGTTTCCAAGGTCCTGTGAACATCCCACCACCTATACTTGAAGATTTTTATAACCAAGGGGGAGATGACGATGGTGATGATCACGAGCATGAGGACGAGCAGTGCCGATATACTCTGTGGTGCCTGGCAACTAATTCCGATGGATCACCTCTTCTTATGTGTATACAACCCACTGATGATGTTACTACTAAGGAAGCAGGTGTAGTCTCCCATGGTCGCACTCTTCGGACCTATTCCAACACCCGTTGCATGGTATTCGGGATGGATACTAGGGTGCTAGCGCCAACTCCTTCTCCCTGGCATAGAATTGATAGTCTTGGAGAAAACTCGCTCTTCCTTGGACAAAACTATCCGATGATGGTGAAAGGCGATCCAACTGCTGTTGACACATTTATGAGAAGCAACTGTGTCTATACCTCGGACATTTGGGTGGTTCCCTACCCTGGTACTGATATAGTAGGCCGCTTCAGCCTGGATGACCAGTCCTGCGTTGGTCTTCAGATCGACAACGGATGGCCCGTCCTAGAGAATCACTTGTGGTTCAAAGCAAGCGTTTCCAACGCCGCGGAATGGTTGAGTTGAAGTTCATTTCATGGCTTGTTATTTGTTGTGTGGTGAAAACTTTAGTATTTATAATGTATCCTCGTTGTCGATGTGGGTTGATGACCTGTTGTAGTATGTAATAAAATGATATGCCTGTGATAAACTTACTAAATTTATGAATGGCTTTCGAGTCGCTTCTCTGAGTGAGTGGTGCGACGAGGCAAAAAAATATTTTCCGAATACATAATTGTACGTGCATTGCAACAGGTTATCGGATGAGGCCAATCAACAATAGTAGTACACTATTTGTACTAGCTTCACATGCTTCGCGCGTTGGGCGGGTGTTTTTACTGTAGCCATATGTTAATGTGTTCGTTGTACGTAACCTGCACCTCGAATCCTCGATATACTAGTAGTATAGTATATAGTAGTAGTAAGTAGTAGGAGTAGTAGGGTGGCATGGGCCAGAACAAGCATTCACGTCCAGGAGTACGGCACACGCCACCACCACAACATCCATCTGACACCATATTATTTCTTGGAGTCCGTGCGAGAGCAATCTCTTCAACCTCGTCGTTTCTCTAACTTTAGCCATCGCGCGGCAGGCGAGGTGGGGGTTTGCCGATAGTCGGTTTCCTTAACTGTGGTCCCACTTGTAAGGCCAACTCCAATGCACGACCCCAAATGGACCTCCGTTTTGCACGAACTCCAACGCTAATTTTGACTACTCTTGTAGTAAGTTGGATTAGTGCCTTCTCGATGCATTCATTGTTGATCTGTGGAGGCTCGATCTTGCGTGCTTCTTTCTTCTTCGAGTGTAAAGTAGACGTTGCTTCCTCGCATCTAGTCTCATGTCTAGCCTCTATTCTATACTAGCTAAAAGTGATTGAACATCTACTAAATTGCGCTCTATCAATATATGGATGTACTCTTCTTCCCAATACAAAAACTTGCATCCATTCTACTCCCTCCGTTGCACAATACTACATGCCTTCTATTTGTCAAAATATATATGTATCTAGACATGTCTTAGTATATAGGTACATCCATTTTTCGACAAATGGAAGTCAAATATTTTGGAATGGAGGGAGTACACAATAAATTTTTGAAGTTAGCACAACTAGTCTAATCCGAGAGCAGAACCGAAGATTTGGTCGGGTTCTTCCTCCTTTTGCCGACACATGGGACATCCAGCATCCAGGTCGTGTCATGAAAGAAAATAGAGTGGTAGTTGAAGCCACGAGATGTGCATCTTGGGTTAAACTGTAAATAGAATCTTACTACTCTTGAGTAACTCCAAAAGCGGCCACCGAAGATCTTTATTGGATTTGTTTTTCATCACCAGCACGTCGAGGTGAAAGATGTGCAGGTTCAGTGGGTCCTCTTGCATTTTCACTGACATGTGGGGCCACATGTGAGCAAACAGACGATGGGCTCCGTGCGTCCACTGGCTGGCTGAGAAGAGAGATAGAGGAGGGCTGAGCACGGACTGCAGGAAATTTGTTCTACGTACCTCGATATAGGCTCGATATAGTGGGGTGGCATGGGCCATAACTAGCATTCACGTCTAGAAGTACGGCACACGCCACCCACACGAGTCCCATCCGACACCAATTTTCTTGGAGTCCGTGCTACAGCCATCTCTTCTCCCTCCTGTCCTCTTTTCTCAGCCATTGCGCGGTGGGCGGGGTGGGGGTTTGCCGATAGTCGGTTTGCTCAACTGCGGTCCCACTTGTAAGTGAAAATGCAACACCGCACGCATTCCCGCTTGAGCGGCGTGCCGGACCAACCGTGTGGGGGTGCGACGCGAACACGGCAGGCTTTTCCTTTTGAACTCGTAACTTGTAAAATTTGGTTCTGCTCCATGGCGCGACCGATAGATAGAAAATAACGATTTTGCCTAGAGTAATGAGAAGTTTGCTTCTGGCGCCATTCATGCATGGAGTACGTACGAAAATTATGAAGTTGATGCAGAAGGTAAGATAACTACTGTAGTATCATATACTACTACATGGATTTGACGGAAGGATAAAAATACATACGGATCCATCAACGTTGAACGACACCCTCACGCCCTAGTGCGCCGGGTCACCAACCGACGTGTGAGGAGCAGCGGCGTTGGCGGCGAGCTCAACGTACTTCTGAACAGTGCCGTCCAAGGTTGCCCTGCGCTCCAAGAAGGCTAGCGTCCTATCGTACTCCTCTTGCATGTACTAGTCCTTGTGGACGATTTGCGCGTAGACGTGGGTGATTATGTCGATGGTGTCTTGCTGCGCCAGGTGCTGCGTGGCAGCGCGACCTCGAGGTGGACATTCTCCAGCGCAACGGCGGGCAGTCGCAGGGCCACCAGTGCGTCGAAGAGGTTGTTACCATAGTGGCCGTTGAGGGTGGCGGGCATCGCAGAGCCTGGGTGCGTCGGCTGGAGGCTTACGTCAAAGTCGTCCGCAAGCTTCTTGACGACGGTGAACTTGTCAAGGAAACCGACGAGGACCTCGTCGAACAAGGATGCGAAGCTGTCGTCCAAGCGGCCCCTCGCCCTGGCGGCCTCAAGCAATACTACCTGCCGGGCCGCAGGCCGGCGTCGTGGACCATCTGGCACAGCCGGCTGATGCTCGCGCTCATCTCCTCCATGGGTCTAACATAGCTTCTAGTCAACTGATCTTGCGATTCGAGTGATCACTCAGCCCTTGGTTAGCGTGCATAGGTGCGTAGGATTTCGTACTACTCCTCGGCCCTCTACTACACCTGCCTTTGGCTATATGATAGGTGGGCCAGCCACCCCCTGGGGCCACGTGTCATTCACCTCCTGACCCGTCTCTCACACGCACCCTTCTAGTGTATATACTCCCTCCTTTCCGGTTTATAGGGCTTATCTCAAAATTTTAGTTTTTCCATTTCACAAGGCTCAATTTGGTTGTTTTCCATCACATGTTCATATTCCAAGGTGCATTAAATCATTGCATGCAAGTACTAAGAGAAAATTGACCAATGCATGTAATTTATGCATGCATGCATTGCAATTAATGCATTGGTAAACATACTTTTTTGAGGAAAACAAGAGCATTAATTGGGTGCTTTTGCAAACTACAAAAAGTATTCCACCACTCACCATCTACCTTGGTTGGTGAGAATTTTGAATTGAGCCTTATAAACCGGAAAGGAGGGAGTATAGTGGTTTTCTTTTTCGCTCCATATCAACCATTTTATATTGCGTACGTGTCATTCAAGAGTGAAATGATGGTTGCTTCTTCCGACTAACTTACTGTGTGATTTGACTGCTCCTTAGTGGCCCCTACACATACTCCCCCTACGTGTATGCAACAGTCACACGTACACATGGACGCAAAAACGCGCACGACGCCCTAATGCATGCATGTCCGAGCACACGACGGAACACACACGGTGACGCTCAAGTGCTCAACCTACACGTGCATGCACACACATACTCAGTCAGGGTGAGCTAGTGATCGTATGAACACCGGAATATATATATATATATTGAGCACAATGAGCGTATTATGAAGTCCACTGACCGTATTTTTACAAATATACAGTGACAGACAATGTATTTATCTCGTTTGAAATTAAGCCATGTTAACCGAAGAGGAGGCAGCATGGACTAGCATTACTTTGTTGTGTCCCGTCAACTTGCCGAACGAGGAGAAGGTTGCAGGACGGGAGAAGCTTGCGCATGGTGGCTCGCAGGACAAGGAGAAACTTTTGACTAATGCAAGCTCTCCCTCGCTCAGGCGGTGGACGTGCAACAATTAATTCGGTGTCAGATTGCCAGAAGCATACTACACTATACTACTAGGAACAGGATGGAGGAGCGTCTGCACTCATTATAATTTTAAAATGTGATAAAGCAATCTTCAACACATTTGGTTCTCTTCAAGGATTCTCGCATGTGATAATGGAAGTTGATTGCATGGAACACTCGCCACAATTCTCGCTTAATTCTGGCTCATATCCTGTTATAAATAGTAGCGCTCAGTAATATCTCCTCTTTTTTTGTTATTCAGCATGTAAACAGGTCAGCAAACCTTGCGGCGCATCTTCGTGCGAACCGTGCTTGCTGCACTTTGAATGTGGCCGAGAGCTGGCTTGATGAAACACCTCGCTTCCTACTTCTTTTTTTGGCTTCCTAGTCACCAATGTCTTGGCTGATCGTCCTAAGAATGCTTATATATGAATAAAGCTCTCTCATTTACCCACAAAAAAGATTAAGCCATATTAACCGGAAAGGAGGGAGTATGGACTAGCACTACTTTTTGGTGTCTCCTGTCAACTCGCAGAATGAGGAGAAGCTTGCAGGACAAGGTGAAGCTCGCTTACGCCTTTTTGACCTACCCTCGGTGGACATGTATCAGTCCATTCGGTGTCAGATTGTCAGAGGCATACACTGTAGTACCCAGCATGCGGAGTACGACTTCACAAAGGGGTGAAGAGCCAAGCGCAGTACTAGCACGCGTACTTGGTTTTGCACCTTCATGCTACTCCACCCTCCGTCACAGTTTACAGGGCGCGCTTCATTATGATGCATTTCTCTCAATGCATTTCCACCACCAGAGAGACTTTAGACGCATTTGGTTTAATGCTCAATTAATTATGTCGGCGTTCTGGGAACGGCGGTCCCCAGACTTGCCTGCCTGCGGCATGCGGCGTGGCTCAAAGGGGGGCCTAGCACGGCCCATCTTCACCAACACAGACCCAAGACCCTCGCGAGGGGCCAAGCCTCGCGGGGCGGACGATGCGGAGCTACCTCAGGCACGGCCTCATCAGGCTGGCTCGCGAGGAGGCGGAGAGATCAAGGCGGGGTACCTCACGAGGTGCCCGTGACACAAGCCATGACGAACAAGGGCGCCAGGCGGGTGCCAGCCCGCGCAGTGTCCTCCTTTCCCCTTTGGTGCAAAGGGGGCAAGCGCAACCGCGGAGTACCGAGGCATCAGGCAAAGGTTGCCATTTCGGTGCAACAAGACCAAGACCAAGAGGACAGCAAGACGGAGGTCATCGTGGAGCCCAAGACGGCGTCACCACCAGAGCTTTGTGCAGGCGAAGACTACTTTTGTCAGGATAACTGGTACTAGCTGTCCCCTTTCAAATTAGCCGGCCATTGTTGGCTCCCTTCCCGCTCGATATTTGGGAAGAGGACCAGGGCCTCTATAAATAGGACCAGCCACCCGCAGGATGGGGGCAGCTACGTGAGAGGTTGGAGGTTGGAGATCAACAATCGGAGAGAGAGAGAGAGAGAAGGGTGACTGGACTCCTCCCAGCAGTTCATCACCCCAGCCAAGAACAGACCCTCGCGAGGCTGTTCTTCCTTGTATTGTTCATCATCATCAGCCCAAGAGGCAACTCACCACACCACACACTGGAGTAGGGTATTACACCACAACGGTGGCCCGAACCAGTATAAATCCTGTGTCTCTTGTGTTGTTCTTTTCATAGCTTAGATCTTAGCGAGGCGGAGGGGTGCAGGTAGGTAGGAGGCGAAATCTCCGCGCGCACCCCAGAGTTCGAACCTCAAGGGTCTGCCGGAACCCGAAATCCGACATTTGGCACGCCAGGTAGGGGTGCACCGGAATTCGTCTTCCACCACCCCGTTCTCCTCCGACCATCGCGCCCATGTCTGACGCTCGTCGGGCCCGCGCCGAGCGCTGGGCCGCCCTCACTTCCCACGTCGCCCAGATGGCCCCTGTCGGCGGGCGTCCTCGTCGTTCCCCGTCACCTGCCGTCAACGCCGCCACCGGCCCAGCGGGGGACGAGCAGCAAGCATCGTCTCAGCATCAGTCCATGCGGCAAGACGGCCGCACCGCAACTCCCTCGCTCACCCCAGCTGGTTCTTTGTCCCGCGTGCTCCGCGCGCCCATGGAGGCTCGAGCTGCGCTCATCGCGGCAAACGAACTCCTACGCTACCGTCCCGTTGACGACGTCTACGAAGAATGGCTCGACCACGTCGCCAAGCTCGGCCGCGCCGCAGGGGGCTCTCCTGCGCCGTCCGTTCCGCTGCATCGCACCCCGCCCCACGCGGGCGACGAAGCTCCGGCGGCGCCCCGGCTGCCTCCTCCTCAGGAAGGCGCCGTGGCTCCAAGGCGCGTGGCCCCTGGGCGGAACCTGCTCCGTCAGGTGCCAGCGCGGCAAGAGCAGAGCTGCCAAGAAGTCGCTCGCCCGCAAGAAGCTGCCCGGGCGCTCCCTGCTCCAGCACGTCGCGCCCATGCTCCTGCTCCCGCGCGTCAAGACCCCGCGCTGCTCCCAGCTGCAGCGCGTGGGGACATGCAAGACCAAGCTCTCCGTCACCCAAGGCCTCCCGTGGCCATAGCAGGCTGCCGCGCCTTCACCACCAAGCTACGCAGCGTCGCGTGGCCCGGCAAGTTCAAGCCAGACCTACCTCCTCGTTACGACGACACGGCTGACCCTGCGGAGTTCCTCCAGCTCTATGAGCTAGGCATCGAAGCTGCCAACGGAGACGAGAAGGTCATGGCGCCATGGCGCTCAAGGACGGAGCCCGCACCTGGCTCCTGAACCTGGCTCCAGGCATGATCTCCTCCTGGGACGAGATGCGCACCCGCTTCATCGCCAACTTCCAAGGTACTCGCGACCGGCCACCCGCCGTGAGCGACATGCGCCGCATCAAGCAACAACCCGGGGAGACCTTGCAGAAGTACATCCAGCGCTTCAACAACGCACGCCTCAAGATTCCCAAGGTGACTGAGGAGGCCATCATCTCAGCCTTCTCCGACGGCGTGCGCGATGTCAAGATGAAGGAGGAGCTGGCGATGCAAGAAGACCTATGCACTTCCTTGGAGCTGTTCAACTTGGCAACCAAGTGCGCCAGGGCTGAGGAAGGGCGTCTCTCCCTCCTCGAGCCGCCGGCCGCAGACCCAGAAGAGAAGAAGCCCAAGGCCAAGGATGTGAAGTGCAAGGGGGCTGCCATGCTCGCGGCAGAACCAGACACCAAGCGGGGCAGAGATCAGCCCGAACCTTCCAAGGGCAGCCGGTATTGTGTGTACCACGACCTCCACACCCACAACACCAACGAATGTCAAGAGCTCCGGGCCGTGCGAGAAGGAAGGATCGGCCGTCACCCCGACCGCGGTGATCGGGGCTACGGTCGAGGAGGAGGAAGGAACGCAGGACGCTGGGAAGACCGTGGCCCGTGCCAAGGGTGGCGCGATCAACCTCGCGAGGATCGCTGGCAAGACCCGCCTCGCGAGGGAGACTGGAGGGATCATCCTTGCGAGGATCGCCCGCAAGGCAACGCAGGCCTCCCTCAGCTGCCGCCGCAGCCAAGGAGAAACGAGGACCGCCACCCGGACGAGGGGGCTAGGGGCTTCCAGGAGCCGCGTGCGATCACCTGCATCCTGGGCGGGGCTCAAGCCTTAGCCTCTCAATGCATCTTCAAGCAGTTCGCCCGCGAAGTGAATGCAGTCCTCCCCAGGCTCGAAGCCACGCACCCTCTCAGGTGGTCGGCGTGCGCCATCACGTTCAGCTCAGCAGATCAGCTCAAGTGTGCGGCTACAGCCGGAGTCCTCCCGATGCTTTGTTCCCCAATCATCAGCAACGTGGTGGTCACCAGGACCCTCATCGATGGCGGGGCAGGGCTCAACGTCCTGTCCGTGGAAACATTCAACAATCTCCAAGTGCCCTACAGCCAGCTTCAGCCAACCATGCCTTTCTCTGGAATCACCGACGGCTCCACGGTCCCGATTGGGCAGGTCCGCCTCCCTGTCACCTTCGGGGCACGCGACAACTACCGCACCGAGCTCATCGACTTCGACGTCGCTCACATTCGCCTGCCGTACAATGCCATCCTTGGGTACCCAGCACTGGCCAAGTTCATGGCCATTACTCACCACGGCTACAACGTCCTCAAGATGCCAGGAAGTGGCGGAGTCATCACGGTGCACTATGAAGAGAAGGACGCGGTGTGCTCCCTAGAACGAGCCTTTCAGGCCGCGTCACTGGATGACCCGGATCGCGGAAGCAGGAGACTTCCCGAGACCGCCCCCAAGAAGAAGACATCGTCTGGCCCGGCCCCTCAGGAGGCAGGCCCCTCTGGGCCCGTGCCTGCCCAGGGGGAACCTCCTTCCATCGCATAGTAAAGCACGACCGGCGCCGTCCTCAGGCAGGGCTCGGGGGCTCTCCCCTGGAGGGCCACCGACCTAGCTAGGGTCACGAGGGAGGCGCTTGGGCACCACATGGAGGCGTGTTTCAAAGCATGTTTCCCTCAAGAAGGAGCAAGGCAAGGAGAGCCAGACCCTCAGGAGTTCGTCAGCAAGGCCATTCAGGAGCTACAGGAGTCAAGAGTCATGAAAGGCGGTCGCCGCCTACCAGCAGTGGCTCCCCATCTAGGCGAGGATGGTGGGCTGCGCGTCTGCATCGACATACCAGGGCCCAACCGAGTCGCCTCTCTGGAGCGCCTCTGGCCCTCGCGAGTGGGGTGCTACGGAGGTCCACCCCACAGCTACGTTCGCATGCCTTACGGCTTGCCGAACGCGGCTGCCACGTACCAGTGCCTCATGAGGGGCATCACGGAGGCACGAGAGGCCAGGCGTTCCGCAGCCCTGGCGGAGATGGAGATGGTCCCCGAGGAGCCGCCAGCGCCTCCGGAGCCTCCCGAGGCCCCTGGGCCTGGGGGCTCGTGAGGATCGGCTTCCGCTGCCCACCGAGTCTGCTACACCAACACCCCTTCATCCTCAACGTCATCAGGTGACATCTTTCAAGTTTCACATCCAGCTGGGAGCGCCCCCCAGGGCTGCATTATTCCCAGGCCGCGTGGGTCCGTCCCTGCGGCGTGTATCCCTTTTATTTCATGTTGTTAGCTTACCTTGTTGGGGCCGCCCCTCGGGCTGCATGATCCCCAAGTCGCTCAGGCCAGGCCCAGCGGCATGTATCCCATTTGCATTTATTTCCGGTTATGCATTAGAACCACCATGCTTGATTATTTGATGCCGGTCCACGGCACCTCTTCTTCTCCATGCCGACCACTTGCACGTTAAAGGGGGGGGGGGTACCAGAGCATCGCGACTCAGGGCTCTTACTGGCTCTCCAGCCCTCACCCTCCGGCCTTGTCCACGGCATCACGACCTGGCATACCAGCTACGGCTGAGACCAGCTCGAGGGCCGGGGCCCGAGGACGTAGAGTGCCGACATCTAACCAAATTTGCAGGGACACATCACAAGATAAGGCCCAGTGCCAGGCGCAACCCGCCTAGAGGTAGGGCCCCATGAGTCCCGCGCTGGCTCACGGGTGCCCAGATACACCTCGCCAGGCCCTACCATGCCGGCCACGTGTCAGGGCGGGGCTGTACACGCCTCGGGGGCTCCTCCCGGAGGGGGCCCCCTCCCACGTACCAGTGGAAGCACCATGCTCTGCGCTAGCTGACGACACTGCCGAGGAGCGGCTATGCCCGTACACATACGGAAGCGCTATGCTCCGCGCTGGTGATAAACAACTGAGGGTGGCCCCCGGGCCGCATCAACCTCAGGGAGCCCAGAGCTCAGTGTCTAGCCTCATCGTAACGCCTCCCCTCGGGAGTGCCACGTGAGGGGGCTGGGCACGGGGGTTGCGCCTGGGTCACACCCAGACGCACGCTGCCCAGCCAGGTCCCCCCGGGCCTGGTTCGTCGCGCGTCTCTCCCCGAGCAGAGCCAAGGTACGAAGGCCGTTTGAGCGTCAAGGGGGACTCCTGAGCATCGCGACTCAGGAGCCTAACTGGTCACATAGCCCCTCACTCCTTAGTTCCGAAAGGCTAACGGCGGTTGAGGTATGCGCGCGGCCGGGCTCTACAGACATAGAACGGTAGATCCACCCACATCACACCTCCCTACTTGCTGTTCGTGCGCCAAGGGGGAATCCTGAGCATCACGACTCAGGAGCCTAACTTGTCATGTAGCCCCTCACTCCTTGGCCCCGTCCTGGTTTCCGGTCGGGACCAACGCTGGGTGAGGCATGCGTGGGGCCGGGCTCTGCCGGCATAGAACATAAGCAAGTAGGAAGGAAAAGCGCAAATTTCAAGGAATTCAAAAGCAAATATTACAGTCCACACTGTTATCTCAATGCCAAACGCAAGTTTAAACGCCTCCCCGAGGCATGATACATGTGCAGGAATTAAAGGCAGGACATGAGCCACAACGGAGTCACTTGTCGACGGTGGAGCAGCGCAGAGTGGGTTCGCCTCATGGAGCAGTGGGGTCGGCAGCGCCTTGCTTCGGCTTGTTGCTAAAGGCCCGGAACTTCCCCAGCAGAGCCTCCGCGCGACCCTTCATGGCCTCGGCAGCGGCAGCGGCACGCTCGCCGCTTACTGGCTCCAGCAGGCTGTCGAGGTCAATGCCGGGATCGTGAAGGTAGATGTGGGTAAGGACCCGCGTCAGTGCTGCAGAAGACAGGACACGCGCCTCGGCCTCGGCCGTGGGGCCAAGTCCAAGGGAGACATCTTCAAGAGCAGGAACCAGGAAGGGAAGCAGCTTGGCGGGGCCGTCCTCGGCGCCAGCCAACGGGCTCTCCAGGCCGCTGTCGTAAAGCGTCCTCAGCGAGGAGCGAGCCTTTGCCTCCATCTCCGTGAAGGCCACACGGTCCTCGGCAAGAACCAGGGCCTTGTCGTCCAGCTCGGCCTTCCTCGCCCCCAACTCCTGCTCCAGCGCGCCTAGGCGGTCGCGGCGTTTCCTGAGCTTGACCTCCCTCTCCTTGACGGCCTCCTCGCGAGCCTTCACGCCTTCTTCCTGCTCTTGGCGAAGGCGGACCTCTTTCGCGAGCTGGTCCCGCAGGCCTTGCAGCTCGTCCTCCAGCGCCTTGCAACGACCACGGACGTCGACCACCTCCCCCAGGGCTGCGTCACGAGCAGCCTTCGCCTCAAGGAAGGCCTGCTTCTCCTCATCGCAAGCCGTCGAGTCATGGACCAGCGCCGCCCGAATCGAAGCGTCAGAGCGAACCAATCCTGAAGCCAGATCCAAGCGCCCGGCCACCAAGCGAGGGTCGGCGCCAAGAAGATCCTGCCGCAGTCAGTCCAGCTCAGCAACAGCACAATCCAGAACGGCAGAAGGAGTCGGAGAGAAAGCAGCCGGTGGAGTAGGAGGAGAAGGCGGCAGCGCGGCCACAGCATCCTGAGGCGAAGTCTGCCGCGCCCCAACGGCTGTAGTGGCGGCGGCAGCCAAGGACACCTTGGGAGTCACTTGGGCCGTGGGGGCTGAGCTCGCCCCAGCCGGCTCAGCCAGGCCTCGCGAGGACGACCGGGCAAGAGAAGCCTGTGCGCCGCGGTCACCCTCCTTCGCGGGCAGAGGCGCTGCCACAGATGGAACCTTAGGAGCTCCCTTTAACTTCTTTGTTGTGGGCGCCAGCCTATCCAAGAGATGCGGACGTCAAGCCTCAGAAGCAGAGCAAGAAATAAAGACAAGAATCAAATGCTTACGGGTCGTCGCCAGTGAGCTCAAGCGGCCTCCGGCCAAATTTGAAGCCTGAAAGCTGGCTGGAAGGGTCAACCTCGGGAAGCTTGGAAGCGGAAGGTGCGTTTGCGGTCCGCCTCGGGGCCGGGGCAGACCCGCGGGAGATCAGCCCGGTCCTGTCCTTCTTCGGGATCGGGGGCAAGCTCCCGCCATCCTGCTCATCATCATCCTCGTCGTCATCGCTCGGAGAGAGGCGGAGAACGCGGGACCTGCGCCGGGGGAGGGGAGCCCTCGACTCTCCGTCAGTCACCTCGGAGTCAGGCCCTTTTTCCCGCTCCCCTCCTTCCTCCTCTTCGCCGGAGTCGTCAGAGGGCACGTCCACCGGTTCCTCGGGAGTTTCCATGGGCACGGGCCCATCCCCGTTGAAGACGGGCATGGACTCCACTACCTGCTCCCAGTCGTCGCGGAGGAACAAGGGCGTAGGAGAGCCCTCCAACCTCGCCACATCGCCCCCGACCAGAGATTGGAGGACCGCAGCCAGATCTCCGTCGGCCATGGCCGCGGGGCTCGGATGGGGCCTCCACAAAGGAAGTGAGTACTGCCGAAGCGGAGCCAGCTGGTGCTCCAGGAATTCTCTCAGCAGCGACGCGCCGGTCAGCTTCGCCGCCGCCATGTTGGCCGGCCTCAGATCCGCGTCCATCTTCTCCAACACCAGATTTGCGCGGGGGTCCGCGTGCTCCGCTCGACCCCAATCGCTGGAGCTCGTGGGCTGCTCCGTGGGCAAGATCAGCCGAAGGTGGATGCGCCCAGCATCCACCAAGACCCACTTGCTCCTGAAGCCCTCAATCCTTTTCCCGGGGTTCGAAATGGCAATGGCGCCACCGTATGCGATGAAGCTCGCGCACGCGGAAGCAGGACCGTGAGAGGTCCGGAGGTAGAAGTAGTGGCGCAGCAAGGCCACTGAGGGCTGCACCCCTACGTGATCCTCGCAGTAATAGGCGAAGATTGCCAGGAGAAGGACGGAGTTGGGGTGGATATGTAGAGCCTGTAGCTTATAATGGCGGAGGACAGAGAAGAAGAACTCGGAGAAGGGAGGCACCAGGCCAGCGGCAATGGCACTTACGAAGAACGGATAGAAGGTTCTCCCTTGACCCTCAGGGGTGGTGGAGCCGGCCTTGAACACCTTCGCCCCGTTGATGCCCCGCACCATCGCCATCCGGGGCAACCGGGCAAGGCTCGCCTCCGACACATTCGGCGAGTCCAGGGCAGACGAGTACCAAGCTACGGCCGGGGGCTGGCGAGGCGCCATGGCTTCCTGGGTCACACGGTTGGAGCAGATCTGGAAATTTTGGAGGAAGGAAGGAGAGGCGCAAGAAAGGGGATCTGAGCAACAACTGGGGAAAGCAAGAAGCAAAGCCTAGGCGGATGCCGCTGCTTTATCAACTCGCGCGGTTGCTAAGGCGCCCACGTCCAATTAACCGCCACGCGGCGCCCAAGGCCGCAGGCTGTTAGGGCCCGCGGCGCTTCGCTCTTGCCCTTCCTCCTCCCTACACGGCCAAGTTCGGGCGCGCCTTGGGCCCGGGGGCTACTGTCGGTGTTCTGGGAATGGGGGTCCCCAGACTTGCCTGCCTGCGGCCTGCGGCGTGGCTCAAAGGGGGGCCCAGCACGGCCCATCTTCACCAACACAGACCCAAGACCCTCGCGAGGGGCCAAGCCTCGCGGGGCGGACGACGCGGAGCTTCCTCAGGCACGGCCTCATCAGGCTGGCTCGGGAGGAGGCGGAGAGATCAAGGCGGGGTACCTCATGAGGTGCCCGTGACGCAAGCCATGACGACCAAGGGCGCCAGGCGGGTGCCAGCCCGCGCAGTGTCCTCTTTTCCCCTTTGGTGCAAAGGGGGCAAGCACAGCCACCGAGTACCGAGGAATCAGGCAAAGGTTGCCATTTCGGTGCAACAAGACCAAGACCAGGAGGACAGCAAGACGGAGGTCATCGTGGAGCCCAAGACGGCGTCACCACCAGAGCTTTGTGCAGGCGAAGACTACTTTTGTCAGGATAACTGGTACTAGCTGTCCCCTTTCAAATTAGCCCGCCATTGTTGGCTCCCTTCCCGCTCGATATTTGGGAAGAGGACCAGGGCCTCTATAAATAGGACCAGCCACCCGCAGGATGGGGGCAGCTACGTGAGAGGTTGGAGGTTGGAGATCAACAATCGGAGAGAGAGAGAGAGAAGGGTGACTGGACTCCTCCCAGCAGTTCATCGCCCCAGCCAAGAACAGACCCTTGCGAGGCTATTCTTCCTTGTATTGTTCATCATCATCATCCCAAGAGGCAATCCACCACACCACACACTGGAGTAGGGTATTACACCACAACGGTGACCCGAACCAGTATAAATCCTGTGTCTCTTGTGTTGTTCTTTTCATAGCTTAGATCTTAGCGAGGCGGAGGGGTGCAGGTAGGTAGGAGGCGAAATCTCCGCGCGCACCCTAGAGTTCGAACCTCAAGGTCTGCCGGAACCCGAAATCCGACAAATTAGGGCGTGGTAACCGCAATCAAGTCCACAATTTTCTCTCCATGCACTGTACTACTACGAAGTGCATGCATGTGTGTACCCGGGGTGGAAGCACTGCATGAATGTGTGTACGCATTATTCCCTCTAGTAATAGACGCCGTGCTATAACTACCAATGCTATTTTTCAGGCCGGTCGCTAGTCGCCTTGGTCCTACAGATTTTTTTTCTTTTTTCTGAAGCGCGCTGTATAAACAGTGACGGATGGAGTAGTATGAGCGGATTCAAAGAAGAGCATATTGATGGTTCCTTCTTCAGAGCAACTTATAGTGGGAAAGGTGGGGCTTATGATTTGACTGCTCATTACTCACTATTAATGCAGCGCAATGACCGGGCTGAGTCTCCCATGAGGTTGTGCACTACCCCCTCGGTTCTTAAATATACTCCGGAGTATTTGTCTTTCTAAAATATGTTGAAATCTCTGTTAAGATGAATAGAATATTTAGGAATGGAGAGAGTACACATATGAAGCAAAATGAGTGAATCTACACTCTAAAATATGCCCGTTTGAAATTTGTAAAAAGACAAATATTTAGGAACGAAGGAGTATAATTTCATGCATGGCACATGGACCCGGATGATGAAGAGGCTTCTGGCAATGCTATCAAGCTTCCATCATTTGTTTACATAATTGACGTACTATACAAATAATTTTCAAGTGACATGAAATTGTACAATGGTGTGAGCTTTCAGCTTTTGTTTCGCATGTCTTGTCATCGATGCTCTTTCGGAAACAATAAAAAACAAACTTCCTTGCTAATGCATGTCTATTATTAGCAGATCAGAGCTAATAATTACATCACAACTGAAGAAAAAGTTGTGAGAAGGTGTTAAATTAAAATTGATCCATGCTTTCATTGGCAGCAACGTCCCCCCAGCTCTGTCTAAATCAACAAGGCATGTTGGGGAAAAAAGTAGCTGTCTGGAGCATGCAACATTCCGATCATTTTGTGCAGTTCCACTAAAATAGAGCTAAGCGTCCCTGTTCCAAAGATATCAAGTGTGATTACAATAATAGAGGACTGCTGATGAAACAATAAACACACAAATAGAAGTCGGTCACCTTTGCGGTCTCTCTTAAGACTAACTAGTTGGAGAAGATTAGGCTCGGAGTTGGATGAGGAGGATAGAGCAAAACCAATCTCCCTTTGTGCAGTCGCACTGAAATGTAGAGAGGTTGCCCGTCTGACATTTTAGTACAACTGCACAAAACACTCTTAAGAAAAAAGTGATTTGTGCAGTTCACCAAAAGGTCGCAATAGCAATGAGGTGAAATTGATAGCCCTGTTTGCAAAAAAGAGGTAGAAAGGAAAGAATTACTGGCCAATAACAGTTGATGACACATGTGACGACAAAAAAGAAGCATATTCCTTGTCCTAAGGGAAGATAACAACACGGTTGTGTTTGTCTAAAACGGTGTGAGGGCGAGAATGCAATATGGAAAGTACGCCGGACGAGCTACGTTTTGGGCAAATAACTATGGAAGGTCCACATGCAACGATGTGGGAAAATGGGCAGTGGAGCAAGGCCGGAGGGGATACCTGGAGGTCGTCGGGATGTAACTAGGTGAGCGGCGGCGGGCGGAATCTGCGAGCAGGTGGCGTAGGTCCTACCGCGCCGGAGCTTGGTCAGAGAGAACGGTGTGTACCGCAGATCAGGACGTGCTGCCTCAGCGCCATCGAACGGAGAAACAATGCACTTCCTTCCTTTCCCCCGATGGACGGGATGCGGCCGAATTAGTGACCAACGGTGAGAGAGAGAGAGAGGCCACCACACTCCCTTTCCCCCGGCGGACGGGATGAGGCCGGATAAGTGACCAACGGTGAGAGAGAGAGGCCACCACACTCCCTTTCCCCCGGCGGACGGGATGCGGCCGGATCAGTGACCAACGGTGAGAGAGAGAGAGAGAGGCCACCGGAGCCTTGTGTGAGATACTATGAAGAGCGGACTACCTTTTCCTCCATAAAAATCGTTTTATATTCTATGTACGTGCCATTGAGCGCTATAACTTTATTTAAAAATAACGCGGCAACGCGTCAAGTCGAACTTTGTTTCGTGCACGCGTGGTACACGACCTCCCTAGGTAAACAACCGCTACAGGCGTTCAAATTAGCACGTGGGCTGCCATTTCGTAAAGAAATGAGCTCCACCGTGTACCCGCACGGGTGTGGCTGGGCGCGAAGCGTGAGTATGTGCACGGTGCACCTATTCTCTTCTTGTATACGTACACCACCTACGTGGGGTTGTGTGAGAGAGATACAAACCTAAAGAGATATAGTGTGTGGGTTCTTGAGAGTTTTTTTGGGGGGGGTCAATCAAAAAATTTAACATATGCAATGTGTGTGACATAGAGTCCTGGATATAACATATATATAGAGGGGGCGATCCACGAGAAGAGAGTGGAGGTATCATCGGCTTGAGGTGTATATAGAATCGAAGAGAGGGATGATGTGTGTGTGTGTGCGCGCGCGCGATCGATAAAGAGTGCCATCGAATTTGTGTGTGCCCACGTCAAAGATATAGAGTGGCTGGCCTACTGGAATGTGAGATGGGACATGTGCAGTTTGTCTCTGTGGCATGGATACCTACCTGCAGCGCTCGACTATCGGTGTGTGGTGGGGGAAGAGGGAGGCCCAATTAACTATAGAGGTACAATGGCTGGTATATGTGTGGAGGAGGAGAGAGGCCTACCTCATGTATTAAGGAGATCGATCTGCCTCATGTATTAAGGGAGATCGATCGACATCCATGCATATGTGCAGGAGATGAATAAGGTTGGGAGAGAGACAGAGCTAGATTGTTGGAGGGGGTGGTAGTGGAGTTGCTTCTAACAAATGGTGCGATAGGCTTGCTAGATAGACGGAGGGCACGCCCGCAATATCAATAAGAGAGGAGATGGCTGCTTGTTGTCTGTGCACGTGCATATGAGAGACGGGTCAGGAGGCATGCACGAATGATGAGGGGGACGATGTGGCTGTGGTAAGCAGACGTAACTACATAGGAAGATCAATCGCCCTTTGTAAGAGAAAGGAGAGACATAACTTGTGAGGTACGTCGATCGATGGGGGGTAGTTAAAGTCGATCTAGGTATATGTTGGGAGATCGATTGGTATACATGCATGTGTGTGTTAGAAGCAAATGAGGCACGAGGAGAAGGATAGAGAGAGAGGGATGCATGTAGGAGGTGGTACGAGAGGCATACTATATCGAGGGGGAGGAGTGTGCGAGTACGAGAACGATGAAAAGAGTGGTGGGAGTGAGGCATGGACGGTGACAAGAGAAGAGGGGAAGCTTGTGTTTGTGCTAGGCACACCTGGCTAGAGAGGCATATCGATCGATGTGTGCCATAAAGAAGGAGCTGGGGCCTACACACACCGTGGGTGAACGACCTAAAGTGAAAACACGAATTTGCGTGATGGAGCTAGAGAATGCTGAGGGAGGGTGAGAGGGATGCGGGCGTGTGCATGCACAAGAGAAAGTTAGCGCTAGCTACAAAGATAAGAGGGTTGTGTGGGTGTAAAAGACGAATAGAGATCATATATACTTCATTATAAAAAGCGAATTCGGATATTTGAAGAATTTATCATAGTGTTTAAAACTGACGGATGTGTGAATATATATAACGGTGATAAACATGGTGTGGTTATGAACATGGTATACTACATTTAATATATTTTATCTCTACTCTTATAAAAAAATGGAGTTGTTGATGATGGTGTGCCTGCCATCCTGCATTATAGGCCGTCTGATTTATTTCTGGCGGATAGCAAGGAAACTTTGATGGTTGAAGTTGGCAACAGTCATGATTGTGGATTCTTATTGAAATAGAGAAACGAATTCAAATTTAGTTCGAATTGCAGCGGTAGTATAGACATTTGGAATGCACTAAAATGTTGGTATGAGTAGGTTACATGCATTATACAGCAAGCGAAAAAATTTAATCGGACATAACATGGATTCATACTCCCTCCTTCCATCTACATAGGGCGTAATGAGATTTTTAAGACCTCCTTTGACTATTGACAAGATTAATAGTACATGACATGCACAATGTGAAAATTATATCATTGAAAGAACCTTTCACAGACGAATTTCACGGTGTGCTTTGTGTAAGTTGCATGTCATATATCATTGCTCTAATATTTGGTCAAAGTTAGCATCGAAAAACGCATTAGGCCCTATATAGATGGAAGGAGGGAGTAGCTTTGAATAGCATTTGTATAGTAAAACGGGGCAAGACTCTCTCTTTGTGTGGTGTGAATAGTTTTATTTTTTCGTTTTCTTTTTGGTTGAGGGAAGTGCGAATTGATTTGGTACGTACAAGTACAATATTACGACATGTTAGGCTTGTCCCTGAAATTCAACCCGTGTCTTGTTATATCCCAAAAATTCAGATATCGTGCTCCCAAAACTGGCGCCTTCACAACCCACGCCTTGTTATCCTGAAATTACAACGCACGCGAAAACTCCTTCCAGCTGCCAAATCCCGACACGCGAAATCCCCCTTCTAACGCTGAGCCGAAAGCGCCACTAGTTCAAATTGGTGGGGGGTACTTTTGTAACACACCCTACATTTTGGACAAGTGCGTTCCTAAGACATGCTTCACCCCCTCCCATCACCCCCTTTTCGCCATTCGAAATCCTAGGCCACCATAACCTCTCCGCTCCAGCCGCAAAACCCCACCCTCCTCCGCCCGCCATGTCACTGCTGCCCAGCCGGAGCCTCTTCCCCGACGATGTCGTCCACCGCAATAGCTCGACGTCCCTCGTCCACCTCCCCGGATGAGGATCCGTCGTCCATCTCGCCGTCCCGCCGGTTCAGCCGCCCCGTCCTCCACCTCCAAGGAGCTGCTCCAACGATCGCCTCGTCTATCGCGGCTGCTCCATCCCCACAGCGCCGCCTTAACCTACTCCACCGGAACCGCAGCATCCTCACCGACTCCTCGGACGAAGCCGAGGCCTACTCGGCGCCACCAAAGAGGTTGTACACTCATCGCATCGCACTTTCTCCTTAACTCGACCTCCCGGCGCCGATGGTGCTCCATCCCGCACCCCCATGGAGCGGCTACCTTGAAGCCGGCGCCGCGGGCGACATCTCCACGGCGGCTCTCCCCCAGTGCGAGGCCCCTTCGGCGGCGGCGTCCATACCAGCCGGATCTGCTGCTGCTGCTCCGGCTCTCGCTCGATCGCTCGCTCGCCTAGCTGCTGCTGCTGCTGTTCTCCCCCTCGCTCGTGCTGCTGCTCTGCTCCGATTAAGCCACACTTCAGTTGACTGAATCGACTTTTGGGTCAGTCGATTTTCAGGGGTTGAGGGGGCTCGCCGGAGTTAAGGAAGAACCACCCGCAGCGGGGACGGGGGCTCGCCGGAGAGGTACCCCACTATCTATCTTAGGGTTCAGGGTGGGGGCGGGGGGCCTAGAGGGCTGGCCGGGGCGGCGGTGGCGATTTGTTTCGGGGCACGAGGCGGCGCTGGGGCCGGCGGTTCGGCCGGTGGTGGCTGGCGGCTCAGGGGGGTGCAGGTTGAAGATGAACTGGAGGCCCTCCCTAAACTACATGTCAAGTGCCTCTCTGCTACCATTGCGTTCACTTTCGACAGTAGCATTCAGATTCCACAGTAAATTTCAGTTTCGACAGTTAAGTTCAGAGTCAACAGTTTTTACCTCATCTGTTGTAGTCAGGTGGTTTTTGGTGATGTTAATTTTACATCCATTTTACATCATCTATTGGAAATGCTATTAGAATTCCACTTGAGATTGACGATGTATGTCTTGTGCTGCTTCAGCCTTGATGTCTTACGGCTCACCGGAGCTGCTCCAACGACAGAACGATCCATCACAACAGAGCAGTGCCCTAGACGCCGTCTACAGATTCCTCAGATCTTCCTCCACACCTCCGACAACCACCTCTGCCTCAACTGCTTCAGCGACCAACCCAATGATGCTGAGGTCGACACGGCTACGGCAAAGAGGTTGTACACTTGTTGCATCACTTATTACTATACATTCACATCGATCCATTAGGGCTATTTTGGTTCAACGGAAAAACATCAATCCACTGGTTGTTACCATCACTCTAAATTTCTGCATGCTCTCCTTACATAATCTCACCATATTTTTTTCGTATGCATGTCAGATATTGTACACAGTCATGCTGAACATGTAGAGAAAAATAGAAGAGTTTTGCGCGGCAATACAATGTCATGCAGACATCGCTCCATGGTGGGTTCAATGGCAAACCCTCCCCACCCCTCTCCAGATTGTAATCCAGAGGAAGATATCTGTTCTGAGGCGGATTCGGACGCCGCTGACCACTCCTATTTACCCCCCAAGGTGTTTGCTCTACCTTGGCATGATGATGTTAGTCATATCATGCATATGTTGCCTTGCAGTGCCTACTTTTGACATCATATATGTCATCTGCTTAGTTTAGACATGTTCTGTAATGCTACCTATTTAGTTTCTATATCATATATGGGAATTATGCAGTCTCATGTCTTCTAGCCAGCCATAATATATGTGAAATGTGCAATGCCATCCTGTTTAACCAGGAATCATATATTTGAATGATATCTTGCCCACCCTTTTCTTCATTACATTTCCATTTGTCGACAATGTTTGTACATTAAACTACTCTTCCTGTGAATCAGCCATTTGGGTGGGAGATGGAAAAATCTGGAGTGAAAACAAGGCCTTCAGAGCAGACAGTGCTACCTGTCGAAGCAGATCTCTTGTTGGGTCCCGATAGCTCCTCAGAGATGGATTCAGAGACAGATGACCAATCCTATTCCCCCACTGAGGTATATGCTCTAACTTGGCATGGTTATACTGCTCATATCATGCATACGGTGTCTTGCATTGCATAGTTTAGACATCATATACACAATATTCAACACCATGTTCTTAGTTCAGACATCATATCGAATGCCCTCTGTTTAGCATATAAATCATATATGTGAATTAAATGATGCGATCCTGATTACTTAGATAACATGTAGGTGAATTATGTCAGGCGATCCTGTTTAGTTATTCATCATATCTTTGAATTATGTTATGCTATGCTATCCAGTTTAGATAGACATCATATATGTGAAATTATGTCATGCTATCCGTTTTAGTTAAACAATATACATGTCAACTATTTCATGCCCTCTTTTTTCCACACTATCTATTGCATCTGTCTCTCATACAATGTCTGTACATTCAACTATGTTTCCTGTTTATCATCCATTTGAATTGGAGCAGGTGATGCCAGTATCTAGCGGACTAAAAACACGGTCTTCAAATAAAACAGTGCTACCTCTTGGTGGAGATAGCACCCCGGTTGTACATGCACAAGAACCAGCCCTACCACACATAACCCAAACTCTCGCAGATTGTACCCCTACTACAATGGACAGAGAACCAGCTTCACCCAATCTAACCCCAACCCCAGCCGATAGTAACCCAGTTCCTATTGACACAACACCATCTCCACCACAGAGCTCCCAAACAAGAGCAGTTAGTAAGGCAACTCTAGTGCCCAAAGGGCCAGCACTATCATGGCGAACCCCAACTCCACCAGTTAGTATGCCTATTCCTGTGGAGGAAGCACAACCAGCTAGTCGTAGTTTAGCATCTATCGCATTTGATGTTGTTAAATCGTATGTGCGTATCTTCCCATCTTGGAAATATTATACTGAAGATGAAGGAAAATGCCAGTTGCAGGTGTTTGTCCAGGAGTTATGTGTAAGTAATGTTATTCATGGCAATTACTTTGCTTTGTCCCATACATCCTACCTCCATGATGGTTATAATACAGCAAATTTTCCTGTTTTTCTCTATAGAGAAGGACCGATTTGGAAACTCAAGATGAGGTAACCTATGCTAATACCTTTGCTATCTTCAAGAATGCTTGGTGGCAGTATCGGAATTACCTGAAGAAAACGTACTTCACCGGCAAAGAAACTCATCAAATTCCCTTACGTTCTCCTGAGACACATATACTGAACAATGACTGGGAACGCCTTGTTCTGTACTGGTCCCGAACCAAGAATGTGGTAAGGTCTATGAGCTCATTTTCTATTTTTAAGTATTATATTCTTGCGTCTTACTTTACTCTGTTCATGTAGAACAAGTGCCTAAACTTGAAGAACAACTGTTCTAATTTAAGATTCCATTGCTACCATAGGACATAGATATATGTTTGTTTGATGCTTTTATTATGTACTAGTACTTGGCAATACAAGACTTGGTAGTTTAATCCTGTCCACCTTACTAATGAACTGGTTCACCGAAATGAGTTTCATATACTAGTACATGCTAAACTTGTTATGTGTCTGCTTGTTTCTTCTTTTAGAATGCTGATAGAATATTAGGAAGAGTGCCTTATTAAGCAACGGTAAAGGAAGTAATGCAGCTAAGGTTCAGGATAGTGACACATCCTGTCTTGTTTAGTGTTGGAGTTACTGGCCACTACCGCTTGCACAAGCTATTCAAACTCACTGTCTGAATCAGTTCGGTTTGTTGAGTCTCAACTACAAGCTGAAAGACATCGATCAGCTGTGCTGCGACAAGAAGCGGAAGGACTGCGGAAGTCCCTGGAGCATTCAGATGCATACTTTCTGGTGTAATAGCAAGTGTTGTAGGATTTTAGCGCCAAATAGGACAAAGCTAATCAGCTTGCTAAGCTTATTGCCAGCATGGTGGATACCCAGGATAACGTTTCTTGAGCTCTTCTGAAGTTGTTTCAGTTATGCTCTTGTTTTGCTGCCACGTTTATTTTCACTGGTGGCCAATTTTGATGGCCAGTGTATATGATATGCTGCTTTGTTCCCTATATTTGCACTGGTGGCGAACTTTGATACCCATTGGATGTAATATGTGTAATAGCCGTGATAGCCTAGCATTAGTTGCTTACTTATTTATTTCCTTGTTGTCTTGTTTATTTGTTTGCTTGTAGTCATTGCAGTTCTTTTTCTGCGGTTAACTAGTGGCTGCAATAACCTATTTTTTAAAACTAGGCCACAATAACCATGGGCTAATATTTACTGTAGTGACACTGGGCCTTTTACGGGCCGTAGAAACAGTAGGCCTTCTATGGGCCGTAGAAACAATGGGCCTTCTACGGGCCGTATCATCAATGGGACTTATACGGGTCGTATGATCGATTGGCCAAACATGGGCCAATAACAGGCCACATTATGCTATAAATGGTCTAGAGTTGGAATCGTCCATTCATGGGCCGACCGTAACGGGCCATCATTAATAGGCCGTATTTGATGACGCTATGAAAACGGCCCAACGTATTAACGGACCACAAACGGGCCGACTGTAACCACGGGTTGAATTTGGCCCACAAGTAGAAAATGACAGTAACGGGCCGTAAGTAAACGAATGCTGGAAATGAGCCCAAGAATAAATAGGCTCTGAGAAGGCCGAAAGATAACATGGGCTGGAAACGGCCCAACGGAATAACGGGCCGTTAATGGGTATAAAGTGATACACTGTACATTACGGGCCAGTTTCACCACGGGCCGTTAATGGGTGTAAAGTGATACACTATTCATTACAGGCCAGTTTCACCACGGGCCGTTAATAGGCCAAGAGTTACATAGGGCCTCATATGGGCCGAAAGACGTCATGGGCCATACATGGGCCAGAAGTGAAAACGGGCTGGAATCATATTGGATGGCCCAGATGACGCTACTAGGCCTAATTCGGATAGGGCGTAATGGGCCTTGGGTTAGTGGGCTGTAAATGGGCTATATCCGAATAGGCCGTTAACAGGCTTTCCATGGGCCGGCCCGCCAGCTTTTGACCAAGTCAAACGGGCTGACCTTTTCACTGGAATGGGCCTCTGTTGGGCAGTGCCACGTGTCGACGTATCATAGGCGCCTATCTGACGAACTGATGAACTGACACGTGTTTCGTCCGGCCAATAAGAATTTTACACGTGGAAATTTCCCATTGGTCAGAGCTGTTAACGGGTTATCGGATCCAAAACCCGACCCGATAGCTTAACGGCGTTCCGTTACGGTGGATGCCACGTGTCGGTCACCCTTCACGAAAGCACTTCTGTGACGCGCGATTTATCGTCATGGAAGTGGACACTTCCATGATGATAATTTTGGTAATGTCATGGAACACTTCTACGACAGCAGAGGTATGACTATCTTGGTTCTGTCATAAATTTGTCATGGATGTATATGCATGACAAAAAAGTGACCTACTGTGACAAACACGTATCATCACGGAAGTGTATTTTTTTGTAGTGGTAGCTCTTCATGCATAGCATTTATCCAGTCCGGATCCTCCAATGCTTTCTTCAACCTTCATAGGTTCAATGCTAGAGATGAATGATTATTGTTCACAAAAGTTAGCCAAACGAGTTTTAGAGCGAGTGATTCTCCCGGTTTGGATATCATTGTAGAGTTCCTCCACGGGATGATCTTTAGCAATTCTTGCTCGAACTCGTGAAAGCTTTTGCTTGGGTCTTGGTTGAACATCTTCTTCATCTTGTTCTTCTTCTTGGCCTTCTTCATTGTTAGCGTTGTCGTTCTCTTGTCGTGGTGGAGAAGGAGGTTGTTGACGTCCGTCTTGGTGCACTTCCTCGTTTTCTTCATCTTGGTGTGTCCCACTCGTGGATGCTTCCGTATCAACTCTTGGTTCACCTTGTCGTGAGGTAGAAGCTTCCACTTGGACAGACGAGGTACTCTCCTTTATCTCCGTTGGACGAATCTTACCAATAGACAAGTCTTGGATTGCTTCCATGGGATCTTTGTCTCCTACATCAATTGGCAATTTCTCTACTTGCGAGCCGTTAGATTCATCAAACTTTACATCTACCGTTTCTTCAACCTTTCGGGTGAAATTGTTGTAGACACGGTATGTGTGAGAGTTTGAGCCATAACCAAGTAGGAAACCTTCATGAGACTTAGGAGCAAATTTAGAACGACGATGCTTATCAAGAATCTAGCACTTTGAGCCGAATACTCGAAAGTATCCAACTTGGGGTTTGTTACCGGTGAGGAGCTCGTATGCCGTCTTGCCGAGTAGCTTGTGAAGATACAAGCGATTTGTTGCATGACAAGCCGTCTCAACCGCTTCCGCCCAAAAGTGTTTTGGCGTCTTGTACTCATCAAGCATCGTTCTTGCCATCTCGATAAGAGTCCGGTTCTTCCTCTCAACGACTCCATTTTGTTGAGGTGTGTACATAGCCGAGAACTCATGTGTAATCCCTTCTTCGTCAAGAAAGGTGTCCACATTTGCGTTCTTGAACTCCGTTCCGTTGTCGCTCCGAACCTTCTTGATCTTCACGTCAAAATGATTTTGGGCCTTCCTAGCAAAGTTTTTGAAGATCTTTTGGACCTGCAATTTGTCATCAAGAAAGAATACCCACGTAAATCTTGAAAAATCATCAAGTATGACTAGACCAAATGAGTTACCACCGAGACTCTTGTAGGCATTTGGACCAAAGAGATCCATGTGAAGTAGCTCGAGTGGTCTTCTTGTCGTAATAATGTTCTTTGCGTGATGACTTCCTCCAACTTGTTTCCCTGCTTGACAAGCACTACAAAGCCTATCCTTGTCAAATATGACATCGTTAGCGCCAAGGATATGGTTTCCTTTAATGAGTTTGTCAAGGTTTCGCATGCCCACATGGCTTAGCCTTCTATGCCACAACCAACCTTTAGAAGATTTAGCAATTAAGCAAGTTCTAGGTTGAGCCTTTTTAGTGAAATCAACAATGTAAAGATCTCCTCTATGTATACTGGTAAAGACCATTTTATGATTATCTCTACGAAACACTTGGCAGTCTACTTCATTAAATAGGACATTGAAACCAAAATCAGCAAGTCTAGATACTGAAAGTAAGTTGTAGCCAAGAGATTCAATGAGCATGACATTTTGTATGGAGCTATCATGTGAGATGGCCACCTTATCAAGGCCAACCACCTTACCCTTTGAATTATCACCAAAAGTGACATACTTTCGAGGGCCGTCGTTTCCAGCAAGCTCACGGAACATGTCTTTATCTCCCATCATATGATCAGTACATCCACTATCAAGGACCCATTCCTTTCCTCTATCCATGTAGCCGCGAAGATTTGCCATAAGACCAAAGTGTCTCATCGCATCATCGAGATCATAGTCACTATCATCATCCTCATCATAGTATCCATTTTCAACATCATTTTGTGATTCATAAATTCCTAGAGAGGGTAATTCATTAGACAAATGATCATTTCTATAGTTATCTTTATGAATTCTAATAGCTCTGGAAATGATATTGCTAATGATTCCAACATCTCCTTTGACACTCGTAAGATTAATAAGCTCAAATAAGCAGTCACCAAATTTGGGATCATTGGAACTCATCTTAATCAAGGCAATAGACTTATGGAGGATTCCATCTAGATCTTTCAAGGAATAATTTGGAAAGAGTTCCTCAAGAAATTTCCATATGGTGTAGGCACACTTAAGAGTAGGCAAACATCCAATCAAGTTTCTAGGCAGCCTCTAGTGATAATATTAATAGTTCTAAGATTGCGAATCATGTCAATTGACTCATCAAGGGTACGATGCATGGGATCAACATGAGGTGCACAAGGGCTAGCAATATACTTGCTCAAATGATATTCATTGAAAATCTCAAGCATTTCATTTTTCCAATCATGAAAATATTCTCCATCAAGAATAGGCACTCTACGTCTAAGACTCCCCAAAGTAGACTCATCCATCTTCCTCCAATGGTGTTTAAACCAAGGCAATGGAGACCAAAGCTCTGATACCAATTGAAAGGATAAAGAAGAGGTGTCTAGAGGGGGGGTGATTAGACACTAAGTAGCAAAAGTTGTAGTTTTTAATTTCTTTAAGTTGAAGTGGAGTTTTGGCACAAGTTTGACAAACACAATACATTTCAAGCAAGCATGCAAAGAGTATATGAGCAGTGGAAAGTAAAGCATGCAACTTGCAAGAATGTAAAGGGAAGGGTTTGGAGAATTCAAACGCAATTGGAGACACGGATGTTTTTGTCGTGGTTCCGATAGGTGGTGCTATCGTACATCCACGTTGATGGAGACTTCAAACCACGAAGGGTAACGGTTGTGCGAGTCCACGAAGGGCTCCACCCACGAAGGGTCCACGAAGAAGCAACCTTGTCTATCCCATCATGGCCATCGCCCACGAAGGACTTGCCTCACTAGCAGTAGATCTTCACGAAGTAGGCGATCTCCTTGCCCTTACAAACTCCTTGGTTCAACTCCACAATCTTGTCGGAGGCTCCCAAGTGACACCTAGCCAATCTAGGAGACACCACTCTCCAAGAAGTAACAAATGGTGTGTTGATGATGAACTCCTTGCTCTTGTGCTTCAAATGATATCTCCCCAACACTCAACTCTCTCTCACAGGATATGGATTTGGTGGAAAGAAGATTTTAGTGGAAAGCAACTTGGGGAAGGCTAGAGATCAAGATTCATATGGTGGGAATGGAATATCCTGGCCTCAACACATGAGTAGGTGGTTCTCTCTCAGAAAATGTGTATTCGAAGTGTAGGTATGGTCTGATGGCTCTCTTCACGAATGAAGAGTGGGTGGAGGGGTATATATAGCCTCCACACAAAATCTAACCGTTACACACAATTTACCAGTCTCGGTGAGACCAAATTGAGAAACTCGATCGGACCGATTTAGCAAACCTAGTGACCGTTAAGATTTTCGGTGGGTCTGAGATGCAACTCGGTAGGACCGATATGGTTAGGGTTAGGGCATAACATAATCTCGGTGAGACCGATTACACAAACTTGGTGGGACCGATTTTGGTAGTAAGCTAACCAGAGAGTGGGTCAGGCAAACTTGGTCAGACCGATTACACAAACTTGGTGGGACCGATTTTGGTAATAAGCTAACCAGAAAGTTTGCATTGTAATCTCGGCAGTACCGATTGCTCAATCTCGATGGGACCGATTTTGGTAATGGACATACACAGAGAGATTACAATCCCATCTTGGTGAGACTGAGATCCCTATCGGTGAAACCGATTTGCCTAGGGTTTGTGGCAGTGGCTATGACATCTGAACTCGGTGGCGCCGGATAGAAAGAATCGGTGGGGCCGAGTTTGACTTTTGGTTTAGGTCATATGTGGATGTGAGAAGGTAGTTGAGGGTTTTGGAGCATATCACTAAGCACTATGAAGCAAGAACCTCATCAAGCAACACCACATCCCCTCTTGATAGTATTGGCTTTTCCTATAGACTCAATGTGATCTTGGATTACAAAAATAGAAAATGTAGAGTCTTGATCTTGAAACTTGAGCTAATCCTTTGTCCTTAGCATCTTGAAGGGGTTCCACATCCTTTAGTCCATGCCACTTAATTTGTTGAACTTGTCTGAAACATACTAGGTAAAAGTATTAGTCCAACAAGAGATATGTTGTCATTAATTATCAAAATCACCCAGGGAGCACTTGTGCTTTCACTACCCCTCCCCCCCCCCCCACACCGATACATCGAGCGCTCTAGTCATGTCTCCCTGCCACACACAAACTTGACATGTGCCCTCTAACGTTCCGGTAGGCCAGTCGCCCTATATCTTTGACTTGCACACACACACACACAATTTCGATGGCTCTCTTCATCGATCTCGCACCCACCCACTTGATCCTCTCTTCGAATCTATCGATAGTTATGACCCATCCCTCTCTTCTCGTGGATTGCCCGACCCTCTATGTATGATATGGATAGGCCTCCATTTCACACACATTGCATGCAAAATTTTGTTTGAGATGTCATCAACACATATTCCCACAAATAATTCACGAAATCAACCCCCCACCCCACCCCCACCCCAAAACAAAAAACACTCACGAACACGGTTTGTATCTTTCACACACACCCACGTAGGTGGGGGACGTGCACGAAGAGAAGAGGTGCATGCACGGCGCACGTACTCTCGTCTCTTTCCCAACCACACCCGCGCGGGTACACTGTGGAGCTCATTTCTGTACGAAAAGGCAGCCCACGTGGTAATTTGGCACGTGTACTGGTTGTCCACTTGGTGGAGGGAGGATCGTCTACCACGGGTGAACAAGCAAATCGTGACTTGACATGTTATGTTAAAAAAGAGGCAAACCATGTGGGGCCTACCTTAGAGGCAAGGCTCTATACACTGGAGTACTTTTGATGTGTCCCATCAACTCGTAGAACGAGGAGAAGCTTGCTTAGTACGCCGTCTCTCCCGTTCCAAAATATAAGTCTTTGTAGAGATTTCACCATGAACCACATGCAGATGTATATAGATGCATTTTAAGTGTAGATTCATTCATTTTGTTCCGTATGTAGTGGAATATCTACAAAGACTTATCTACTAGTAATTGCTAGCGACCACTACTAGGAATTCTCTATCCTCTCCTTGAGCCACATCATCAAAATTTGATGTAGCCGTTAGATGAAGTAAATCAGTCCATAATAGCCGTCTGATCTAGACGTTGAGAGGCTCCACACTAAGCCACATGCAAGCATGCAGAAATACCGTGGCACATGCATGTGAGTGGGTTTTAAATCACATCAACATGTCTGCATGCAAGCATGCACCGGTAGCATGCATGTAAGTGAGCTTTTAAGTCCATTAACATGTCAAAAAGAAAAATATAATCCAATTATGCAGTAGGAGTTGGCTGATCTTTTTTCCTTACGTGGGATGATCTAAATGATGATGGGAGTTTATTTAGTTTGGCTACCACATTTGTCATGCAGTTATAGAGTTTTTTTAGTTCTATGAAATCGATAATTTTGCGCAGAGAGATATACCGCTGTTCCGCGGCAACGCGCGGGAACTCATCTAGTAATATTTAGGAACGGAGGGAGTACTACGTAAAGAGTTAGGTGTCGCACGGTGGTAGTGTGAGGTGGGCCATGTAATCACTGAGCCTACGTGTTTTCACTGCTATTGCACGCCTCCGCTGTAAGAATGGAGAAAATTGTAATCTAGTAGTAGTACCTCCTTTCACCGAAAGTATGGGACATCCAACACTCCTACCACCTCAGTAATAAAGACCAATGAGCCGTCAAATCACATTGACCCAGCAGAAACCATCACTCTTGCGCCAGTGAGAGGTCGCGTCCGCTCTGCCCGGGCATGAATGCGGCACCGATTCTTTGGAGCGGCACTGACCGTTTTGGGCAGGAAGCGCGCGCGGGCGATGGAGGGGCTTTGGGTGGGCCAGGCTGGTCAGGAGCGGGCGTGGCAGCTGTCCGCATGTCCCTACCGGACACGCCCGGAAACGAGAGGATGCACCGACTCTCGCGGCTAAAATCGTACACTACACAACATCTCTCTGTAGGAGTAGGCCGATCTGTCGCTCTCTCTAACACACACATGCTGTTAAACACAGACACACGCACACACGCAAGCACCTTGGTCCCGTTGCACCTTCTAACTTGAGGTCTCGGGTTCGATAACTACACTTGAGCATAATTTGTGCCAGGAGGATTCTTTGACTGGTCAAAATGTTTTCTAGGGTTTGCACGCTTCACACTCTCTCTCCAGTATATATATACATGTTGGAGCCTCAACGCTTATAGTTGCTCTCTTCACACTCTCTCGCCCTCTCCCTCCATTCCGACTTACTTGTCGCGGGTATGAATGTATCTTAGATGTATTTTAGTTCTAGATACATCCATTTCTTCGACGAGTAATTTGGAACGGAGGGAGTAGTTGCTCTCTTCACACTCTCTCGCCCTCTCCAGATCTAAACAAGACTTCGTTGGCCTCTCTCTCCTCTCACTGCTGCTCAAAGAGCTGGCAGGATCCATCCGCCGGGAAGGGAAGGAGGCTTAACGTTGTCGCCATTGGCGAGGGACTACCGGCGCAGCTCTTCACTTTCCACCCAGTGGCGGCGCGGGAGGGCCTCCGACCCCTTCTTCTTCGTCGCCGTCCCATCGCCCACCGAACCACGCCCCAAGAACCTTAAGGTATAAATTACTTACTCCACATGCATTGCTCTAGCTGCATGTATACCATGAATCTAGGACGTGGTTCAAAGAGGAAAGGAGTGGGGGAAAGTAGTGGGAAAAGTTGTATATAGCATGAATCTAGGACATGGTTCAAAGAGGAAATGAAGGGGGAAAGTTGTATAGCATAAATCTAGGACGTGGTTCAAAGAGGAAAGGAATGGGGGAAAGTAGTGGGGAAAGTTGTATCGCATAAATCTAGGACGTGGTTCAAAGAGGAAAGGAAGGGGCGAAAGTACTAGTTCAAAAAGGAAAGGAAGGGACAAGGCTGTAGAGTTTGAGCAGGACTAGATTTGCAGCGCTCACATAGGGAAAGGTGTCTAAAGATAACAAAACTGGGACCAACACAAATATGCTCCTTGGTTGTTTGTTCTTTGTTGCAACAGACTGTGCATGACCACAGTACATCGGTAGATGCACATGGTGCTGGTGCGTCCACTGTCCTGTGCAACTCATTAGCTGTTGTTAATCTAAGGCCATGTTTGGCTAAAAACTCCCTAGTCCCTACCTGCTTGGTTCCAGGGAATAAACATGGACTAGAGGTTATTAAATGACATGCTAAAAGACCATGTTACCCCTAGTAATGAACTAATAGAGACAAGGTGCGATGCGTGGTAGGGGCAACTGTTGGAAAAAGTCCCAAAAAGACTCCCTCGGGGTCTTCTTTCTTTAGTCCCAAATGCCCACTTTTAGTCCCTAAAAGTCCCTCCTGTTTGGTTTAGATGGGACTGACATGGAGTTTTTTAGTCCCTACACCAAAATGTCCCTGTAAAGAAACACCCTCTAATAATGCAGCTGGAAAATTGATGCAATGCCACAGTTAAAAGCAAATTACATGTTTAATGAATTTTATTGTTAATATAATCTCTATGTTAATATTAATCAATGCCACCGTTTGAGAAATGCTACTGTCTTGCTTTCTTTCCCATTAAGATAAGGTAGATGCTTCTTTTTGTTGGCTTCTGTGTCATCCACCATTATTGACCACTAATTGTTTCCTTTGCACCTCTATGTAAACAGGGTTATCTACTTCACCTCGTTGCCATTGTGACCTTTTGTTGCACTGCACAAAACACTTTTGTTTTAAGAGTGTTTTGTGCAGTTCAACCAAAATGTCACACCGACAATGTTGCTTGATTGCTTGATCTTAATGGAACTGCACAAGAGGAGACCTTACTTCCTATCCGTTAAGGCGAATTTGGTTCAGATCTTCTTCTTGTGAGTTGTTTGAATTCCGCATCATGAGAGGTCAGTACTAGCCTTCTTTCACATGATTCTGAAGTGTGCTTTCATATGTTGTGCTACTTGTATGATAATGTTGCTTGATTTTAGTGAACTACACAAATGGAGACAAGACTTCCAATCTGTATGCGCACCGTAATATCCCATTGAGGTAAGATAAGGATATTTCACAACTGCTGGCCTGTATTTTGCCACTTTCATCAGAAAATTAAGTTTAGTACTATACTTGTGCTCCCTAATTGACATGCCAAATCTTACATTGAAGGCGAAGCTTGTCTGTTATTGAACCAAGTGATGAAGGGAAAGAACAAGCGGAAGAAAAACAAAAATCAACTCCCGGTGCTGTAATGAAGCACTCAAACTGTGATAACACAAGTAATGATATAGTTTTGCATCTTAATTTATTGCTATGGCTGGAACGAGCAATTGTTTTGCCACTGATTTGATGCCACTCTTAATGTAATATGTAATTATCTCAACTTGTGCAAACAGGGATCTTCTTTGAAGATACCATATATTTTAGTGGAACTGCACAAGAAGATGTTGGAAACATTAAACTAATCGAGGAGTATATAGTAAGCATGGCCACCACCGTAGATAGCAACAGATGGTTCCGGAGAAGTGCTTCATCTATATGCTCTACACAATAAGCCTCCTGACAAAGGTTGGTACTCGCCCACCGATTTCATCCATATGATTGAGCTTTGTCATCTCTATTGGTGTTTTGCTACTGTTTAGATACTGTCATGAAAAAGTGGTATTGTCCTTGAGAAGTGCCTCATCTTTGCTGTTTTAAATATTTCCTTTCCTTTTTTCGAGCAAACAGGGATGCTAGCATTTAGTAGTCCTCTTGTCTTTGCACAACAGGATCATCTTCCTCTGAAGAAGAATATGGAGTACGAGAAGGGACTAGTTCCGATTATGCCAGGATGAAGAAGCCCTATCTATCTTCTCATCAGAAGGAGCAGTTGAAGGATGGTTACATTACTCCCCACAAGACCAAACTAACTTCATCTTAGGAGGACTGACAAATCTCCATCTTTTTGCTGTGATGCGCGAGTACAATGTTGTTCTAGGATTCTTTCTGGTGAGTTCCATTTTTCTAAAAGTTTGCTCTACATGGACCATGTATGTGCCTGTTGAAACTGTCAATTCATAGTACAATTTGCTTTATACTAATCACTTTTTTGTATTTGTGCAAACAGGGGTGCTCAGCTTGATTTCAATGGGAACTGCACAAAATGTTCATGAATACATCGAATCATTCATTTCCACCACAAGAAAGGAGGTGCTGATAAGTTCAAGGCGTTGCAACATATAAGGGCGAAATCAAACAAGCTACGCGTGAATTTGGTTGATTTTGGTGGAACTACACAAAAAGAACAGCTGGTTTATTTAGCAGGAGGTGCCATGTCAATGTCCGAAGTGATGGCAAACCCTGCCCATTCCACAATCGTAGGCATTTGATATTTTGGAATGGGACAACCTTGTCAAATTTTGCTCATTGATTTTAGCAAGACATGCATTTGATATTTTCGAATGGGACGCCCTTTGCTGTCAGCAGCGTCGATCAATTTTTTCTTTATTCTTTAGTTGTGAAGTAAATATTGCCTCTGACATGTGAGTCGCTGAGATGCATAATGATCGATTGTTTTGAATGTTCTCTATGAATTGCCAGGCCTGTGTGTTTGATTGCAATGTACAAAAACGCTAAAAAGCTGCTCAAACTCTTTGTACTCCTTCTGTTCCTTTTTACTTCACACATTGTGAAAGTGCATACCTTTTTGTATAAGATTGGTCAAAGTAGAGATACTTTGAGTGCAGACAAAACTTGTATGCAGACTAGAAAGGACCGGCGGGAGTACATGTGAAACTGCTGCAAACGAGGTGATCACCCTGGGAATAATGCTAGTACGTATTGTTTTGCATGTTCATCCAATGCCAGTGATATAGGAATCGAACTAATCGAAATAAATTCATTCATACACGGTCGGATTTCATATAAAAATGCCGGATTTCATTACATTTCATACATTCTTCAACTAAAAAGGGGTGCGCTGGAGGTATAATTAATTAACCGAAGCTACCCACCTGTGTCCCGCTAAGCCGAACAGAAGCTTCAATGACTTAACTGCAGGTGCAGTTGCGTAACTGACATGTGGCTCGTTGGGCCCACGTGTCAGTCAGCCAACTGCACCAGCAGTTAAGTAGAAGCAGCGTTCTTCTCCAGCGCAGCTCTCCGACTCCACGTCGCCGCCAAGAAGCTAACCGGCCATCAATGGTAAACCCGCCTAGCTTGGCTTCAACCGGAGGGTAGCAGTGGTGGCCTTACTTGGACCCGAGCGGCGGCGAACTACCGTGTTCTACTCTTCCTCGTTTTCTGTGTGGCGCGGCCTCGTTGGCAGCGGGGCGGTGCCTCGGCGGAGCCGGTGATGTACTTTTCCTCGTTGTTGGCGGGGCGGGGCCTCAGCGGAGCCGGCGGTGTCCTCTGCCTCGTTGTTGGCAAGGCGGGGCCTCGGCGGAGCCGTCGGTGTCCTCTGCCTCGTTGTTGGTGCCGCGGGGCCTCGGTGGAGCAGGGCCTTGTTGACGCCAGCGAAGCGGGGACTCGTCGGAGCCGGCATTGTCCCCAGCCTCGTCCTCGGTCTCGCCAATCAGCGCCTCGCTCGCCTCGTCCTTGGTACTGCCAGCGCTCGAAGCGGCCATTGCGGGCGGAGCGGTACGAGTCGAGCAGCGCCTCCTGCTCCGCCCACTCCGCGGCGATCTGCTCCTCCACCTACACGTGCTCCTCGAGGAGATGGTGGTTGTAGGCGGCGTTGGCCTGCGCCTCCCGGAACTGCTCCTCACGCATCTGCCTCACCCTGTCCATATATTGGGAACGGGCCTCGCCGATGGTCATGGTGCAATGCACCGGTGAGGATGGCGCGGAGGAGGGGGTTGGCGCCGGATCGTCGACTACCATGTTCTCCATTGGGACGTCATCGTCCTCCGGTTGCCTGTCGGCCAGCCGGTCGGCAGCAATGGCTGTCATCTCCTTGTGGTCCGTCGTCCACCCGTCTCGAAGAGCGCTAGAGCGTGAGGAAGCCATGGTGGGCAGTAGTGGTGTGGACAGGAGAAAGGGAACGGATGCGGATGACTGCGGCTATGGCCTGCGCAGCAGTTTATATAGCAATGGTGGGCGGGTGGAGGGAGGGACGTGTGGCACTGGAGTAGCCGCCTCGGCAACCGCGTATCATTAATGTGGGCGGCAGATGGACGGACGGACGACACTTGTGTCGTTTGGAGGCGGAGCAATCGCCTGCACCGGGTTTCCTGACATCACGGTCCCACACCATTGTGAACCTATGTAGTACTCCCTCCTTTCCGGTTTATAGGGCTTATCTCAAAATTTTAGTTTTTCCATTTTATAAGGCTCAATTTGGTTGTTCCCCATCACATGTTCAGACTTCAAGGTGCATTAAATCATTGCATGCAAGTATTGAGAGAAAACTGACCAATGCATGCACTTTATGCATGCATGCATTGCAATTAATGCATTCGTAAACATAATTTTTTGAGGAAAACAAAAGCATTAATTGGGTTCTTTTGCAAACTACAAAAAATATTCCGCCACTCATCATCTAACTTGGTTGGTGAGATTTTTGAATTGAGGCTTATAAACCGAAAAGGAGGGAGTAGTCAATAAACGAGAGAATTGCACAAGAAGCGGCCGACAGCTCGGACCAAGCAGCTCGAGCAGTATTTGTGTTTTTGAGGTGTGAGCAGTACAGAGTTTTTCGATGTTTAGCCCAGATATTAATTTTTCTCCTCTGAACAACAACGAAAACATCGCTGCAGGTATTAACTGGGCGGGTTGTGGCCCGTCTAGCCCAGGCCAGATATCCAGCCCAGATATTAATTTTTTTCAAGCTGAAAATGCCTAGCCCAGCTATACTTTTTTTAGGAATACCCAGGCAAGGTCAAGTTGTTATTCTCCGCCCCGCTGGGCTGCAAATCTTTCCTAGCAGGGATGCATTAGGCTTAACAAGAAAATGGGCTTTAAGAAATAATAAATGGGATGTAATTATAAAAACTGGACAGTAACTATAAAAAATGCACCAAACACGTGATTACTTTATAAAATATTATTTTTAGATATTGAAAATTTTAATTTCATTAATTTTTGCGAGCGCAATGTTTCGTTGGATTTTTACATAATATAAATTTATATTGAAATTGTATTTAATCTGACTAGAAATTTCGGGATAAAAATATTTCAGATCCCATCAAAATGTGGGAAATTTTATTGAATTCTGTTTTGAACGGTTGGTTGAAATGGGTTGTACTTTTAACAAACTGTAAATGGGTTGTAGTAAATTCCATTAGAATTCAAAAATGGGCCACACATTCTTACAAATCTCAAATGGGCTATAAGTTCTCCGCCACACACTTCTGGCCTTACTAAGTTGACGCGTCCCCTAAAAAAACAGAGTTGACGCGTATGCAAGGCTTTGTCAACTTATAGTCAACACACGGTTCTAGCAGAAGTGGCCGTTGGATGTCCATCCAACGGATGCCGTGCTTCTTCTTCAATCTCGGATATTCTAGCTTCACCCGCCCAAAAAATGATTCCTCCCCCTGACATCTGGGGCGCACCGTTTCGAAAGCTGACCTGTGGGCCTACTAAGTTGACGTACGAAGGGCTTTGTCAACTCAGTCAATATAAACGATTCTATCTGCAGTGACCGTACGATGTCCATCCAATGGCCGTCGTGCTTCTTCAACCTCTGGTATTCTTGCTCCAGCCGCCCAAAGCAGCGCCGGTCGTGCCGCCTGCTCCTGCCTCCCGTGGCCAGCTGTGCTGCCGTGAAGGCCTCACCGCCCCCTACTACTCCCACCACTGGCCAGGCCATCCCTCCACTCACCCACACCCCCTGTTATTCTGCGGCGACAGCAGCGCAGCCGAACCAGTGAACCCTCGTACTTGTAACGCCCCGAGACCGTTGCGCCAGGTGTCTTCCAGTTATTCGCTATTGTTGCCTTGTCATTTGTTTGCGTGTCATCCATTTCATATCATGTCATCATGTGCATTTCATTTGCATACATGTTCGTCTCATGCATCTGAGCATTTTCCCCGTTGTCCGTTTTGCAATCCGGCACTCCTATGTCCTCCGGCGCCTCCTTTTGCCTCTTTTCGTGTGCGGGTGTTAAACATTCTTGGAATGGACCGAGATTTGCCAAGCGGCCTTGGTACACCACCAGTAGACCGCCTGTCAAGTTTCGTGCCATTTGGAGTCCGTTTGATACTCCAACGGTTAACTAGGGGACCGTAAAGGCCTCGTGTGTGTTGCAGCCCAACACCCCTCCAAAGTGGCCCAAAACCCATCCAAACCCCCTCCTTCCTCTCGGTCGTTCGATCACGATCGCGTGGCCGAAAACCGCACCTTATTTGGACTCTCCTAGCTCCCTCTACCTATAAATAGGTGATCCCCTCTTTTTCTCGCGCAGTCGAAACCCTAAAAAACTTCCCCGCCGCCACCGGACATGTCCGCGCCCGCCGGACGAAATCTTGCCACTGCCTCCCGGCCAATCCAGGGGCACCACGTGTCCCCCGCGCTTCCTCCGACCTCCGCAGCAGTCGGCGGCCCGCGGAGCCCACGGCTGGCCCGCGCCGGGCCGCGCCGGGCCCGACCGCGCCGCCACCGAAGCCGCGCCGCCCGGCTCCCTTCCCTGCTGGCGTCGCGTGCCCCGCCGCGCCTCACTGCCGAATCCCCGCTGCCGACGCCGGATCCACGCCGCCGACTCGCCCAGCGCCTCCCCGTGCCTTCCCCGCTGCCTCTGTCCTAGCGCGCGCCGCCGCCCGATCGACGGTGCGCCTCGCCGCCGCCGCACCTCGCCTCTGCCGCCTCGCCCACGCCGCCGCGCCGCCCGCCTTCATCTCCAGCCATCGCCAACGACACGCCCCGCCGGCGTCTGTCTGCGGTCAGATCCGGGCGGGTAGATGAGATCCACCCGTCCCGCGGTCCAAACGGCCTCCCTCGTCCCGGATCTCCTCATCCGCTCCGCCTCGTCCCGCGTTGACTTTCGCGAAGGTAAAATTTCACCAAGTCTCAGATCTGTAACTTTTTCAGGCCATGTTCATCGCATCATAAATCCGCATCCGTAGCTCCGTTTCGTGCGTGCAATATATCAAATTGTTCGTCTGGATGTCCTCTTCATTTTGTTCCATTGCACCATGCTTGTTTGAGTCCATCTTGATGCCCTAATGGCTGTTGCAAGAGTGCTTCATAATGTTAGTTCTTGTTTCTTATCAGTTTATGAGCATTTGTCATTTTTGCCATAATTATTGTGTGCTGCATATGGGCATGAGCTATACATGTGTTTTGGGCTATGCCATGCCATCTTTAAAGGGGTGTAAGCCATGTATTTTTGTGATCAATGTGGTGACTAGCACAAGCATGCAAAGTAGCTCTTGTGATGTTGCTGATTTCAGGATCTCGAGATTTTCACTAAGTCTTTGTCTGCTGTTATTTTTATGCCATGTATTCATGTTGCTACAGAGTGATCCATGCCTTGTTTGAGTATGATCAGTAAGGATGATTTTGAGATATTGTTATGCTCTATCCATCCATGCCCTTGGTTGCATTTATGGGGTACCCTATCATGACTCAATCTTGCTCTACTTTTGCTATAAAATGTTCCTGGCAGATTGTTTACGTGTTAATCAATTTTGCCAAGGTTGTTGTAGTTGATCCCTGCATGCCATGATTTTGTTCTTGCTTTGGTTAGCTTCATGATCATGTCTTCTTGCTGGGTGTATGCTTAGTTTGTCATGCAATGCCTTGTGGTGCATCGAGCTCGCAAACATGCCTACGTAACTCTGTTTATGCCATGTCCAGTTTTTCTGCTAAGTCTGAATCTGTTAACGAAACTTGCTATATTTACATGGGTGGCATCATATCTTATGATCCTTTTTGGCTTATAGTCAGTAAGGGACTTTTGTTATATGCTTTGAGTAGATTCACTCCATGCCTTGCTTTGCCATGATATGTTCCTGTAGCATGTTGGTATCTTGCTCTAAACATTGCTTCCTGTTGTTAATTCCTGGCATGTTGTTATTTTCACTAAGTCTGAGATGTTGTTATCTTTTGCCCTTTTGCCATGCTTGTTTGAACCTGCTCTTGTGTGATTTAGCCGTAGCTCAGTGTTCATCTTTTATCAAGCATCTTGAGTAGATCACTGCCATGTGCTTTGTTGCTATGTTGGGGTGCAGTAGCTTAGTTTCTTGTTGCATTCTAGATGGCATCGTGCTGTTAATCGCAGTATTGTGCCATTCTTGTTTTGCTTGCCATTTGCAAACCGTGCATCCGATTCCGGTGATTTTTATATCGATTTCGACCGAAATCAACTCATCTTTCCAGAGGCGCACTTGGTTTGCCAAGTTGATGCCTTGATCAATCTTTTCCTTACGGAGCATGCATATGCATTGCATGTCACATCCCGCATATCATGCCATGCTTTGCATCATGTTGCTTGCGCATTGCACCATGGTTGATTGTGGTTTCCTTTGCTTGTGTTCTTGCTTTGGGTAGAGCCGGGAGACGAGTTCGTCTTCGAGGAACCCATTGAGTATGCTTACGAGGATCAAGCTTTCGTCTTCTCGGAAAACTTTGCAGGCAAGATGACCATACCCTTGAAATCACTTCTATCTTTGCTTGCTAGTTGCTCGCTCTTTTGCTAAGCCTATTCCGCGGTACCTACCACATGCTTTATCATGCCTCCCATATTGCCATGTCAAACCTCTAACCCACCTTGTCCTAGCAAACCGTTGTTTGGCTATGTTACCGCTTTGCTCAGCCCCTTTTATAGCGTTGTTAGTTGCAGGTGAAGATGAAGTTTGTTCCATGTTGGAACATGGTTATTGTTGGGATATCACAATATATATTATTTTTAATTAATGCATCTATATACTTGGTACAGGGTGGAAGGCTCGGCCTTATGCCTGGTGTTTTGTTCCACTCTTGCCGCCCTAGTTTCCGTCATACCGGTGTTATATTCCTTGATTTTGCGTTCCTTATGCGGTTGGGTTATAATGGGAACCCCTTGACAGTTCGCCTTGAATAAAACTCCTCCAGCAAGGCCCAACCTTGGTTTTACATTTGCACTAACAACCTAGCCTTTTTCCTTGGGTTTTCGGAGCCCGAGGGTCATCTTTATTTTAACCCCCCCGGGCCAGTGCTTCTCTAAGTGTTGGTCCGACCTGAGCGATGTCCGACGCCCCCTGGGCAACTAGGTCTATGCCAACCCGACGTCTTGCTCATCCGGTGTGCCCTGAGACTGAGATATGTGCAGCTCCTATCGGGATTTGTTGGCACATTCGGGCGGCTTTGCTGGTCTTGTTTTACCATTGTCGAAATGTCTTGTAACCGAGATTCCGAGTCTGATCGGGTCTTCCTGGGAGAAGGAATATCCTTCGTTGACCGTGAGAGCTTGTGATGGGCTAAGTTGGGACACCCCTGCAGGGTTTGAACTTTCGAAAGTCGTGCCCGTGGTTATGAGCAGATGGGAATTTGTTAATATCCGGTTGTAGAAAACTTGACACTTAACTTAATTAAAATGCATCAACCGCGTGTGTAGCCGTGATGGTCTCTTTCCGGCGGAGTTCGGGAAGTGAACACGGTTCTTGTGTTATGCTTGAACGTAAGTAGTTTCAGGATCAGTTCTTGATCACTTCTAGTTCACGACCGTGGTTTGCTTCTCTTCTCGCTCTTATTTGCGTAAGTTAGCCACCATATATGCTAGTGCTTGCTGCAGCTCCACCTCACTACCTTTTCCTACCCTTAAGCTTAAATAGTCTTGATCACGAGGGTGTGAGATTGCTAAGTCCTCGTGACTCACAATTTACTTCCAAAACCAGTTGCAGGTGTCGATGATACCAACTACAGGTGACGCAACCCAGCTCAAGGAGGAGCTCGAGGAAGATCTTGTTCGTTGTGTTGTTTCATTTCCAGTTGTTTAGTAGTGGAGCCCAGTTGGGGCGATCGGGGATCTAGCATTAGGGGTGGTCTGCTTTTATTTTGGTTCCGTAGTCGGACCTTGGTTGTATTCTGGATGATGTAATGCTATTTTCATGTATTGTGTGAAGTGGCGATTGTAAGGCAACTCTTTATCCCTTTCTTATTCAGTACATGGGATGTGTTAAGATTACCCCTCTTGCGACATGCCTATAATGCTGTTATGCCTCTAAGTCGTGCTCCGACACGTGGGAGATATAGCCACATCGTGGGTGTTACAGTACTCCTCTCCGCGTGTGCATCCACTGCCGCGTCTTCCCCGGCTCCGCGTCGTCCCCTTCCTAGGCCTCGTCGTCGTCCACCGCCCTGGTGCTCTCGGCATGGCATGGTCAACGTGGTCAAGGAACGACTTCCATCAGACATGGACTGTACGTGGAGAGGCTGACAGCTGGGTCCACAGCAGCCGCAAGGAAGTGCCTCCTTATTACGCGCAAAATAATTATTCCTCCACCTGACAGCGGGGACCCACCGGATGGGCCACCATATTTCGTGAAAAAAATGATTCGCCCCTGACTCCTGGGACCCACGAGCTACATCTTCGCACGCTAGGAAGTGCGTCCGAAAAAAATGATTCGCCCCCTGACTGCTGGGACCCACCAGCTACATCTTCACACGCAAGGAAGTGCGTCTGAAAAAAACGATTCGCCCCCGACTGCTGGGACCCAGCAGCTACACCTTCGCACGCAAGCAAGTGCGTCCGAGCAAAAAAAAACGATTCGCCACCCTGACTGCTGGGACCCAGCAGCTACACCTTCGCATGCAAGGAAGTGCGTCCGGGCAAAAAAAACAAAACGATTCGCCCCCCTGACTGCTGGGACCCACCAGCTACATCTTCGGAGGCAAGGAAGTGCCTGACAGTCGGGACCCACCTGGTCGAAGCGTACGTAGCGTTGTCATTCTGGTCGTGAACATGTACGTACATACTAGTCGATGTAGAGGCGCGCACGTGTCGTAGTAGAGGCACGCACGTGTTGTAGTAGAGGCGCGCACGTAGCATGTACACGTACGTACAGCAGCCAAGGTGCAAGAAAGAAAATACGGCCACGTATGTGTACATATGGGCAGGGTCTCGAACGCCTACTCGCGCATACGTACGGCCAGGGCTCGTGTACATGGCTGGGTCGGAACGGAGAAACAGTGTCGTCGTCGTGTTCATGGGGAGGCAACAGAATGCGTGGTGTTCATGGGGAGGCAACGGAATGCATCGTGTTCATGGGGAGGCAATAGAATGCGTCGTGTTCATCGGGAGGCAACGGAATGCGCCGTGTTCATCGGGAGGCAACGGAATGCATGGGCGCCAACCAGCTGGGCCAGAACGGAATGTGTGGTCGTGTTCATCGGGAGGGCTTGGACGGAACAGGCGATGAAACGAGGCCTGGCGTACGGCACAACGGAGGAAACAGACCTCCTACGTTCGGAACGGGGTCCTGTTGATCGGGAGGGGTGTGGCGTACCGAAAAACGGAGGAAACGGACCTCCTATGGTCGAAATGGAGGTCATGTTGATCGGGAGGGGTGTGGCGTACTGCAAAACGGAGGAAGCGGACCTCCTATGGTCGAAACGGGGGTCCTGTTGATCGGGAGGGGTGTGGCGTACCGCAAAACGGACGAAACGGACCTCCTACGGTCAAAACGGGGGTCCAGTTCATCGGGAGGGGTGTGGCGTACCGCAAAACGGGACTCCACGGGATACTGTTCATCTCCACCATCGACCTCCTCCAGCCTCCACGGGTTACCGTCGACCTCCTCCAGCCTCCACGGGCTCCTGTTCATCCAGCCTCCACCGCGCGCTACTCCACCGGCTACTGTTCAACCACCCTCCACCGTCTACTCTTCATCCAGCCCTCCACACCACGGGGTCCTTGAGGGAGTCCTGGATTAGGGGGTGTCCGGATGGCCGGACTATACCTTCAGCCGGACTCCTGGACTATGAAGATACAAGATTGAAGACTTCGTCCCGTGTCCGGAAGGGACTTTCCTTGGCGTGGAAGTCAAGCTTGGCGATACGGATATGTAGATCTCCTACCATTGTAACCGACTCTATGTAACCCTAACCCTATCCGGTGTCTATATAAACCGGAGGGTTTTAGTCCGTAGGACATCATATTCATACACAACAATCATACCATAGGCTAGCTTCTAGGGTTTAGCCTCTCTGATCTCGTGGTAGATCTACTCTTGTACTACCCATATCATCAATATTAATCAAGCGGGACGTAGGGTTTTACCTCCATCAAGAGGGCCCGAACCTGGGTAAAACTTCGTGTCCCTTGCCTCCTGTTACCATCCGGCCTAGATGCATAGTTCGGGACCCCCTACCCAAGATCCGCCGGTTTTGACACCGACATTTGTGCTTTCATTGAGAGTTCCTCTCTGTCGTCACCATCAGGAAGGATGCCTCGCCCTATCTTTAAAGACGGCACCGTTGCTAAGGGAGCTTTGGCTGTCGGCCAAACCCTCCGGCTAGGTGGTTTTCTTATGACCGCCTATTCGGCTTCTGCGCCGACGATGACCTCTCGAGCCATCGAAAACAATCTTCATGTCAGCTCGGAACTCGCCGAGCAGTTAGATCCAATGGAGCTCTCCTCCATAAACGAGCTCTTGGATCGCATCGCCACCCTGGGAGTCGCTACGGATTACGACTAGATTGGGCCCAAGCCCGATATGAGAGAGATTAACTCTCCCCAAGTCACCCATCACGTTGTCGTGGTAGAGGGACAGTGCGACGACCCCTCATATATCTTAAGGACTAGCTACGTCCGGATTCCCGATCCCTCCAAGCCAGATACCCGCAGAGGGGAGGATATCACTCAAGACTTGAACTTAGAGTCAGGCGATGGACTGGATTCATTGGACAACATCCAGGAATCCAAATTTTCGAGTTCGGAAATTCCTCGGCCTCTGAGCCTCAGATGGGGTGAGGCTTCGGATTTAATTCCACCCACCCACCCGAACATTAGTGATCTATCCCAAATTAGGCAAGAGCCCGAAGAAACAGTACATCATTACTGGGCCAGATTCCTCCTGGTTATGAACAGGATAAAGGACTGCCGCGAGGAAGACGCGATTTCATTCTTCTGCAATAATTGCACGGACAAGGGAATCCTCAACGCCATAAGTCACCGTGATATTACACGCTTCGCTGACTTGGCGTCCATAGTACGAAAGTACTGTGCGATGGAAAGCGCCTGGAAAACCGAAATAAAATTTTGGGACAATCCGGCCCTGAATGCAAACCCAGTCCGAAATAAAAGGGTGCATCATCACCAGACACCCGGGTCAAACACCAAAAAGCAAAAACCCTCTACAGGGCATGGAACCGTATTGGAAGGATGGCTTAATGGACCCTGTAAAATTCAAAGTACAGAGGACGCCACACCAACTCACAGCCTTAGAGCATGTTGGATACTCCGGCAGGTGGCCAAAATTGGCGAAGATCTCCTAATTCTGGAGGCCACAGAAAGCCACCCCAGAGACGCCAATACGGTATTAACAGTCTTCGAGACTTCCGCATCAAATAACATGCGAAAAAGGACACTCCGCAGCCTTGCCGAAATCTACCAAGTGGCAACAATAAACCCATGGAGTGACACGGCTATCACCTTTAACGCCAGTGATGAACCTAAATTCCGAACAGCCCGAGTACCAGCTGCATTGGTCCAATAGTGGACGGCTTTCGTCTTACCAAGGTACTCATGGACGGTTGCAGCGGATTGAACCTCATTTACGAGGAAACCCTTCAAAAAATGGAAATAGACTGGAACCGCATTGAGCGAAGCAGCACAACCTTTAGAGGAATAATCCCCAGTCGGGAAGCGTGCTGTACAGGAAAAATCACACTAGATGTGGTGTTCGGCACGCCGGATAATTACAGGTCCGAAGAGGTCACGTTCCATGTGGCTCCGTTTAGCAGCGGTTATCACGCTCTGCTAGGGTGGGAAGCATTTACAATCTTCCAAGCAATACCCCATTACGGGTACATGAAGCTCAAGATGCCCGGGCCCAACGGGATCATCACTCTCGTTAGTGATCCGGACATAGCACTCCGTGCTGAAAACAAGACAGCCGCACTGGCCCTTGAGGCACTATCCGAAGCCCTAGCGGCTGAGGAACTGACTGCGCTGCACTCCACGGTGAATAGAAATGACGTGGTACTCGACAAAAGATCCAAGTCCACCTCCTTTAAACCGGCGGACGAAATAGTCAAATTCCAGGTCCATCCAACGAACCCCAATAAAACAGCTTCCATCGGGGCACATTTAAACCCTGATGTAGATGCCGCACTGCGAGAGTTCCTACGAGAGAACTGGGACATTTTCGCCTGGCACCCTTCAGACATGCCAGGAATCCCACGCAGGCTGGCCGAGCACAGCTTAAATATCCTAAAAGAATTCAAACCTGTCAAGCAAGCTCTTCGACGTTTTTCCGAACCTAAGAGACGGGCCATGGGAGAGGAGCTAGCAAAGCTATTGGAGGCCGGATTCATCAGAGATATAAAACATCCGGACTGGCTAGCAAACCTGGTGATGGTACCAAAGAAGGACAAATCCTGGCGCCTGTGCGTTGATTTTAAAGACCTTAAAAAGGCTTGCCCAAAGCATCCCTTCCCCCTCCCCCGCATCGATCAAATTATCGACGCTACCGCAGGACACGACTCGTTGTGTTTCCTCGACGCATATTCCGGCTACCATCAAATCAAGATGGCAGAATCAGACCAAGCCGCAATGGCATTTATCACACCATACGGCCCATTCTGCTTCAACACAATGCCCTTCGGGCTCAAAAACGCCGGCGCAACATATCAGCGCATGATTCAGACATGTCTGGCAAACCAGATCGGCAAAACAGTGGAGGCATATGTAGATGATGTGGTCGTCAAAACAAGACATGTCGAATCTCTAGTAGACGACTTGAGGCTCACATTCGATAACCTCCGAACATACGACATCAAGCTCAACCCGGAAAAATGCGTTTTCGACGTCCCAACCGGAAAGCTCTTGGGCTTCATTGTATCTGGTAGAGGAATTGAAGCAAATCCAGCCAAGATCCGAGCTCTGTCACAATTGGATATCCCAAAGAACATCAAACAAATACAAAAATTAACCGAATGCGTGGCGGCTCTAAGCCTCTTTATCTCCCGCTTGGGAGAAAAGGCCCTACCCCTTTACCGCCTCCTTCGACGCACCGAACACTTCAAATGGACGGATGCAGCCACGGCCGGACTCGACGAAATAAAAGCCATATTGGCAACAAACCCAGTCCTGGCCGCGCCAAACATTGGCAAACCAATGCTATTATACATTGCAGCAACACATCAGGTTGTAAGCGCAGTGCTCATCATCGAACGAGAAACAGACGGACACAAATTCCCCCTTCAAAAGCCGGTCTATTATGTGTCTACTATCCTCACTCCCTGCAAGTCACGGTACCCCCATTATCAAAAGATTGCGTACGCGGTATTCATGGCATCCCGGAAGCTACGACACTACTTTCAAGAGTGTTCAATAACAGTAGCCTCGGAAGTACCACTTAACGATATTATAAACAACCGTGATGCAACAGGCCGGATTGCAAAATGGGCCATTGAGCTCCTCCCATTCGACATAACTTATAAGCCACGGCGAGCCATCAAGTCGCAAGTCTTGGCCGACTTCGTCGCAGAATGGACGGAGGCCGAACTCCCTAAAGAGTACGGCACATATTCAAATTGAATCATGCATTTCGACGGCTCCAAGATGTTGGCCGGACTGGGGGCTGGCGTCGTTTTGACGTCCCCCACAGGAGACACAGTTCAATACGTACTCCAGATTATGTACACGAACTCCAACAACGCAGCCGAATATGAGGCTCTTCTACATGGTCTCCGGATGGCAGTATCCATGGGCATTCAACGCCTAGAGGTGTGCGGGGACTCGAACCTCGCAATATCCCAAATAAATGGAGACTTCGATGCCAAGGATCCAAAAATGGCAGCTTACCGCAACGTCGTCCTAAAAATGTCAGCTCAGTTTGAAGGTCTTGAATTCCACCATGTAGCCCGGGAAAATAATCAGGCGGGAGATGTCCTGGCATGCATCGGCGCAAAACGCGATGTAGTCCCCCCCCCCAACATCTTCTTGGAAAGGCTGTTTAAGCCGTCCGTAGTATGGGAAGGGGAGCCGAACAATAACAGCCCGGACCCAACCGCACTGCCCGACACCGAACATTCCGACACAATCGGAGGCTCTGCCAACGAAATAACACCTTCAGCCCATGTAATAATGGCCATTATCGCCCCGTGGACAGAACCATTCCTCGCCTACCTCACTAGGCAGGAACTCCCCGAGGACCAAAATGAGGCACGCTGCATAGTGCGGCGATCCAAAGCCTATAAAGTCCACGAGGGAGAGCTTTACAAGAAAAGCACTACCAGAGTCCTTCAAAGGTGCATCTCCGAAGAGGAAGGGCGGAATCTCATGGCTGAAATTCATGCCGGACTCAGCAGTCATCACGCGGCAGCTCGGTCCCTTGTAAGCAAGAACTTCCGTACAGGCTTTTATTGGCCGACGGCCCGGGCAGACGCCCAGGACTTAGTCCAACGATGCACCGGTTGCCAGCTCTTTGCAAACCAAAGCCATATGCCACCCACCGCCCTCCAAACTATCCCCATCACTTGGCCCTACACGGTCTGGGGGCTTGACATGGTTGGACCCCTTAAAGGCGGAACCCACAAGAAAAAATACTTACTGGTCATGGTGGATAAGTTCACCAAATGGATAGAAGCCAAGCCTGTTAAGACGGCCGAATCCGGACCGGTGATAGACTTTATATCCGGGGTTGTACACCATTACGGCGTCCCTCACAGCATCATCATGGATAACGGCATGAACTTTACGGCCGACGAGGTAAAACTCTGGTGCAAAAACATGGGCATCAAGCTCGATTATGCTTCCGTCTATCACCCACAAACTAACGGCCAGGTCGAACATGCAAATGGTCTCATCATGAGCGGCATCAAACCCATATTAGTGCGGTCCCTCAAGGAGTCTAACACGCACTGGGTAGAGGAGCTCGACTCCGTACTCTGGGGGCTGCGGACCACGCCAAATCGCACCACCGGATACACACCATTCTTTATGGTGTACGGCGCAGAGGCAGTTTTACCTTGCGACATAATTCATGACTCACCTCGAGTGCGCATGTACGAAGAAAGAGAAGCCGAGCTCGATCGGCAGGACAGCTTGGATGCATTGGAGGAGGAGCGTGACGTGGCAAAAGCCCGTTCCGCATTCTATCAACAGCAGGCTCGAAGATACCAAAGCAGAGAAGTACGGGCCAAAAATTACAACGTTGGCAAATTAGTTCTACGGCTACCGGACAAGAAAAAGGACAAACTCAAGCCCAAGTGGGAAGGTCCCTTCATAATTGACCAAGTCCTGACTGGTGGAGCGTACCGCCTGCGAGATGCATCGGATAACCGACTCGAGCCAAACCCATGGAACGCAGCCCGTCTCCGAAGATTCTATGCCTAGCAGCGGACTCTGTGTTCGTCTCCTTCCTCTGTCCATTTTTTATATACTTTCTGTCTTACATTCCTCTTCTTCTCTCTCTCTTATAGCCTTCAAAGGCTCATAAAGTGACGCGCTATCCGCGCTCATTAAACCTGAGGGCTTCTTTAAACAGAAGCTTATTTATACGGGCTTCATGCCCAACACATGTGTCACACTTCCGCATGTACCTTTTATTCACCATTATATGCATCGATATGACTTAAGTTTTGGCCAAGCTGGGTTGCCTGGCTCCTGTGCTTACCCCTATGTTCCCGATTGTCCGGCTAGGTGGTAAAGGGAGCACCTCTGCGATTGTTACTGCCGGGTAAGCCGGACATGTACTTCAGACTGGGTGAAGCCGAAAGCTAGCGTTCTTAAGGGAATATTCGGTCGGTGAACTAAAGATGATATTTTATCTATACGCCCCCAGATGTTTTTCCTGCGTTTCTTTTCGCATCATGGACATGCACTTTAGGGCATGCCTCCCAGGGAAAGGAACCCCTAACGGAACTATTCTCCCTGGAAGATGTTTCTTACTAACCATGTAATATAACATAACTAGTCGGGCACTTGTCTGTTCACGCACTAATGACCCCTACGCCTGGTCTCCATGCATTCCCCGGTTCCTATATAACCGCATGGGAATTCGGACACACTCCGGGCCGTCAGGTCCCGAGGCTGAAGCGAAAAGGTCGGCCATGACAAATGATCTAGAATCCAGCTAGAAGGCATTATAAATGTCAATTAAATTACATAGTCATTTTGAATGATTGTATTTCTCTTCAATACCATCTAACAGGCTGTCTAATTTACAGTCCTGCTGGGAATACTTTGCGGCCAACTCTACTTGGCCGTATACTAAGCTTACAGGGATCTCCTTCCCATCGGGCCCCACAGGACCGACCTCGGCCATGTGGTTGGGGTCAGCCTTTATGTACCGCGTCTTCACCATGGCCCAGGCCTCCCTAGCGCCTTGATGGCAGGCCGATATCTTCCACAATTGGAAGCGCCGCCGTGCTCCCTTTAGCTTCTCCGCAAGCTCTCCAAGACCTTCGGGCATGGAGATGGATGGCCACAGGGCCTGTGCGACGTCTTGCATCGCCTGCCGAACTCGATCGAGCAGTTGCGAGAGCTCGGGAAGAAGGTCACCCGTAGAACCGGGCATCTCCTCTGCAGGACGGCTTGTTAGCACACCTACATACATTGCTCTGTTAGTTGACTTCCCCGCCGAACTTTCTTTCAAAGGTTCGTTCAAGAACTTACTAAATATGCCGCGTCGAAGCCGCTGATTCTCCTTAACGGAGTCTGACAGCTGGGCACGAACATCCTTCAGCTCGACGCCCAGCTTGGTGTTGGCATCTTGGAGATCGTTCTTCTCCCGTCTCACCTTTGTCAGCACCTTCTCACCAGCATTTAGCTGGCGTAGGAGGTGTTGCCTTTCCGGATTCAATCCGGTGCCATCTGCAATTTCATTTGTCAGATTTGCACCCATGACGTACTTCACAAAATACTTATCTTTCGAAGTATATATTACCAGAGGGGGTCTCCTTGGGCTCCCCGGCCGCGGCTAGTGCAGCCTCAAGTTGGGCTTTGCACTCTTCCAGCTCCTTGGACAGTAGGGAATTCTTTTCTGTAAGAACCTGCATAACAAATGATCCTTAAATCAGTTATTCTAACTGTTTCAAGTCTCAGGGGCTACTGGTATCTATATATAATTACCAAAATTTTCTTACCCGTATGTCTTTTACATATTGCTCCATGGCTCTGCCTAGACCGTTTTGAGCAGCACGGAGGTACGCATCTCCCGATTTGAAGGCATCTAACGCCTCTTGGGAGAGACAAGCGTCGCGAAGAATTGTCCGGCGACGCCTGTGGTTCATGGCACTCTCCACCTCAGAGTTGGTGGCAGACAAGCTGTCCACATCCTCCGTCGGAGGAGCGCCCGGTGCGCGCCTTGTGTTCGCCTCCACCTCCAGACCAGGCTTTGGAGCCTGGCTGGTGGAGGCGCGGTTGGCAGCCTCTCCGAATCCAGTCCAGCGTGGTCTCTTTGTCCTGAAGAGAGCACGAGTGTTAATGTGCCTTGAAGGTGTAACACCTGGGATAAGGGGGCGCGCCATACCTTTGCACTGACGTTTCGGTCCGGACTGCACCTCTTTTCTGCCCACGGGGCCTTGCGGCCCCTCGTTGGCTTGTCACCGCAGGTTCGGCCTCCCGTTTCTGGGAGGCCGGGATTAGCCCTGGGTAATCAGCCGTAATGGCCACCAAGGCATTGTCCTTGCTCAATTGATGGAAAACTCCATCAATCAACTCCATCGAAAAGTCCGGATCCTCTTGAGAGTCCGGGTCGAGGGACCGTCCTGGGTCCTCGGGTTGTGGAGGAGGGCTGTTTATTTCTTTAACAGCCTGGCGCAGTTCCTGCGTTGAAGTCGCTAGACTGAGTATTTAACAATGGGAATATAAAACGGATGGGCAAGATGCGACCACTTACCCAGCTTGGAGGATTGTATATAGAAAATCCACCCTTTGGGTCGACGCAGAGAAAATCCTCCTCTTCTCCCTTGTACAAAGCGGACAAGGTCTTTATTAGAGCCGCAGCCGAATCCGGCCCCTTACGGCCGTAGCGGGTGGTGTCGTCCTCCCCGTTGAAGTCCCACATGGGGTGGCCTCTATACTGTGGCGGCTGCACCCCTCGCATGATGCATCTGGCCATGACCCCAATCATGGTCAGTCTGGAATGAGCTAACAATCTTATCCGGCCCATCAGGTAAAAAACGTCCTTGTCACTTTCCCCCTGAGGGCTCCGTGGAAGCCAACTTAGGCGCTTCTTTAGTGGGGCACTGTCAAACTCAGGGAGGCCAATCCGGACAGGATCCGGCAGCGGGACGTCTTCTATGTAAAACCATTTCGAAGGCCAGTCCTCGGACGCTTTCTTTGGGGTTCCGGATAGGTATCCGGTCCCGGCGATGCGCCACACTTCGGCTCCGCCCACTTGATACATTGACCCCTTCCGAGAACGGGGCACAAGGCAGAATAGCTGTTTCCACAGCCCGAAATGAGCCTCAACACCCAAAAACAGCTCGCAGAAGGCTACGAAGCCCGCGATATGCAATACAGAGGCGTGCGTAAGATTGTGTAGCTGGAGGCCATAGTACTCCAGTAGCCCCCAGAGAAACGGATGGATTGGAAATCCGAGCCCTCTTATTAGATAAGGGACAAGGCATACCCGCTCTCCTTTGGAGGGATTGGGGGCACTCTCCGCTTGCTCTCCACCATTATAAACGGCAAGACCGGCTCGAACCGGGACCATATAGGCCGGGGGGAGAAATCCCTTGGTCTGGAGCGTCACTAGCTTGCTATGCAGGATGGAGCATCTCTCCCAATATCCAGGCTTAGGGCTGGAAGGGCGAGGGGAGGAGTTGCGACGGCTGGCCATGGTGGAATGGACCTTTGTCGGATGCGCTCTGATGAACACTCGCTAAGGGAAGAAGGTGTGGTTTGGATCTAAATCCTCGTCCCCTTAAATGGGTGGCTCATTTATGCGGCTAGGGGTGTGGATGTAAAAACACTCAGACTTTTCATATTCGTTTGACACGTGGGAGATGGTCATTATTGGGCGTAGAAGCCAAGGAGCGCAACATTTACAAGAAACCGGACTTTATTCAACAGGTACATGGAATTTGGAGGAGAACCCGCCTTGCAATGCCGAAGACAATCTGCGCGCCGGACTCATCGTCATTGAAGCCTGGTTCGGGGGCTACTTGTAACATCCCAAATTTTCAATTTGGAATGTTATACACTAGATCATCATGCATAACATATTTTCTTGCATCTTGGCCGATCCTAGAAATTTCATGCAACTCAAGGACCTCCGGAGAGAGTTGGAGATTTCGTTATTTTCATATTTGAGAGTTTCTCAAATTTTGAAAAGAGGATCGTTTGATTTATTTGTTTTATCTTCAATAAATTTTCCAGTGTCAAAATATGAGAGAGGGAATAATATGACTTTCCCAAAATTTAGGAAAATGAAGATTTAATAAATAGATCAATTTTTGTTTGCCGGAGTTTTATTTGCGTTTTATTTGGATAGGGAAAAATGCGCATTTTCGTAAATTGCATTTTAGGTCCGGAGAAAAGTTCATTTTGTTCGGCTCATTTTTAGGAGTCGGGGAAAATTTACTTTAGATTTTTCGGAGTTCGTTTAGATCTCTTTTTGTTTTTTTTCTCTGCGCGTGGAATCTATTTATAAAAAAACACAAAAAAAAAACTGGACCAAGGCCGGCCAGGCCAAGGCCCAGCCGGGCCGAAGGCCACCGCGCCCCAGGCCACCGCGCGCCTAGCGCCAGGCGCCAGGGAGCCGGTGCCGCCGCCTCTTGCTCTACGAATCCTTTTAGGATTCTAGGGTAGCCCTTGCCCTTTTTCCTTTGTTTCATTATTCCTAGTCCTACTCCGTTTATTCTTTTCTATTCCTAGTCTAATTCCTTGCCCTCTACCCGAAGTAAACCCCTCCCCTCCCCAATATAAATACCCAAGCACCCCCCCCCTCTAAACATCAAATCAAAGCCCCTCTCCTCCACACCGCACCTTGCCACCCGCGCGCCGCCCTAAGCCGCCGCCTCACCCGCGCCGCCGCCGCACCTTGCCACCGCCGCCCCACGCCGCCGGAGCCCCTCGCCGGAGGTAGCCCCGCGCTACATCTATTCTTTTTCTCGGATTGTTTTCTTCTAATCGTTCCGATTCTTTTCTTCTCTAAACCGTTCCGTTTTCTAGATCGTTTTTTTTTCGATCGGTTTTCTTCTCTGAAACCCTAGATCGGATTCGTTTTCTTCTCCGATCTAGTTGCCTTTGGACCGTTCGCCGGATCGTTCGTCCTAACGAACGTGATCACCGGATTCTTCTAGGTTAACGACGTCCATTCGTTTAACCGTTCTTCTTTTTCTTTTCGTCGGATTTATTCCGCGATCGCGATCTCAGATCCGATCTTCTCACTAGCCTTTCTTTTCGCTTGTTTATCGGAATAAGGTGATTCAAGCGCCTGGAGTTTCGTCTCGAAACCGCCGTTCCGTCTAATCAACTTGAACAGGCTTTTGCCCCGATAAAAATTTGACCTAGTTTCAACTTGCTAGAACCGAGTTGTTTTCTTTCGCCGTTTGTTTTCCGTTTCTTTGTTCGGTTCGTTCTTTCTTTGCAACCGGAGTTCTTAAATTGAACTTTCTGGTTCGTTCTCTTGTTCGAGTTTTACCTGTGCATTAGATGAGTACTTATTGTATGCTTGTTGTTTGTCTGTGATAGATTACCCGGATTGCGCCGCTTGTAACTTCAAAACCCTAGGACTCGCGGATCGTCAGCAAGGCAAGTAACACTTTGATCATACCTTTTCTACAACCCATGTTTTATTGCATTAGATCAATCCTCACACATTGCATGATTAGGATCTAATTAAATTGTGGGATGGGAAGTAGATGAGGTAGTACCTATTACCTGTATTATTATGAAACCTTTGGGAGTTACTTCTACGTTTGCTTATTATTATGCCATGCTATGCTAGTAGACGTGGATTGGGTGAGTGATATCCATTACAGATGTGAGTTGATAATTTTAAAAGGTTTATCTAAGGTGGTAACTTAAACACACATCTGGGTGGATTGAGGCACCTGATGTCTATCAGGACTTGCCTGTTTTTTTTGAACCGCCACCCAGGCTCAAAGGGATCATAAGATCTTTCATGCTAGAAACTTCCGTGTGCAGCCACAAGCCATTATGGGCTCTGGCATAGTTGACTAAGTTGTGCGAACTCTTACGGGGTGGACTAGCAGATGTAGGGGTTGTAGGTGGTACGGTCTACCCCACATGTAAGGTGCTAGCGCTTCTGAAAGACTGTGTCTCGGTCATCCGTCTTCTCAAACACCATGTAGTGCGAGAAACCAAACGGAGGCGATCGAGTCTTGTGGGGAAACGTGCGCAAACCTCTGCAGAGTGTACAAACTAATCATGATTAGCCGTGTCCCCGGTTATGGACAACTTGAGTATCTAGTACTTGAATATCATTGTGAATCTCAACATGTTACTTCTAATTAATGATGTTGGGTTTTAATTGTACTTTTAATTGGGATTGAGAATGCTGTCAACCATTCTCAATGTTTCACAACCACCATGATAGTTAAATAAATTTATTCCTTTGCAGTAGGGAAAAATTGGCTTTACGCAAAACTGTAACCATAGAGCTTTCCACCAGCCATATGTGCATATAGTATAGCTGTTTCATTCCATTACTCTCTATGTGTTACATTGCCAGCATATTCCATGTGCTGACCCGTTTTCGGGCTGCAACATTAATGTTGCAGACTTTTCAGACGACGATTGAGGTGCGTTTAGGTCGTGGCCCTATACTCAGTGATGCCGCTGGAGTTGATGGACCCATTTATCTTCCAAGTCTTCCGCTGTTATTTTTATTATATGGCCTTAAGCCATATTCAGTGTAATAAGTTCTTTTTGAGCCATCGATGTAATAAGTGTGTGATTGCAACTCTGCTATAAAACCTCGATGTACTGTGTGGTGTCAGCATTAATGATCCAGGGATGACACCGTAGCACAGTAGACGTGATCCATTCGGGTCAAGTCGCTACAGAGATGGTATTGGCTCGTTAAGATAGGAAGGGAGTTGACCACTGCAGGATGCATGGATGGTGAGAAAGTGAAGTTTGCCGCACACCAGCTTGACGGACCCGCGGCAGCATGGTGGGAGAATTTCACAGCCACTTACCCAGTTGACACTGTCACATGGGATCAGTTTCAGCAAGCTTTCCGCACTGCCCATGTTTCAGCAGGAGTTATGGCCATAAAGAAGCGTGAGTTTCGCAACTTACGCCAAGGAGGAAGGACTATTGGCCAGTATGTGGAGGAGTTTAGTAAGCTAGCCCGTTATGACCCAGATGATGTTGCTACGGATGCAGCTAAGCAGGAGAAGTTGCTGGAAGGACTGAACGATGAACTAAGCATGCAGTTGATGGTAGCGAGTTTCAACAACTACCAGAAGTTGGTAGATCGTGCCATCATGATCGAAGGGAAGCAACAGCAGATTGAGAACCGTAAGAGGAAGTATGGACAGGGGAAGTATAACTCTGGAGCCCAGCAGAAGCCCCGTTTTACCCCTAAATCGGGATTTCAGTTTCAGCATACCCATGGAGGAGGTAGCTCGCACAACCATAATGGCCACAAGAATGGTAATGGGAATGGAGGAAGCAATGGACAGAACCGCACCATCCCATCGACCCCAACCAAGAGAGATCTGAGTAATGTCACTTGTTTCAAGTGTTCGAAGACCGGACATTATGCCAATGAATGTCCTGAAGGCCAGAATGGAAATGGCAATGGAAGCTCTGGGAAGAAGCCGAACCCTTTCAATAGGGGACAGGTGAACCACGTTAATGTGGAGGAGGTTGAAGATCAACCCGATGCAGTAATCGGTAAGTTTTTGGTTAAGTCATTTACCGCACTCGTTCTTTTCGATACTGGTGCATCGCATTCATACATATCAAGGGGATTTGTGGATAAGTATAACCTGCCAACCCAAGCCCTTAGGTCACCCATGTTAGTAAGCTCACCAGGAGCAGAGTTTATGGCTACACGATGGTGTGATCGGTTACCATTAAGGATTGGTAACTATGTGTTTCCCTCAGACCTAATAGTATTGGAATCTCAAGGATTGGATGTGATATTAGGCATGGATTGGTTATCAAAGTATGAAGGGAATATTGAGTGTGCTAGTAAGTCAATTTTGCTTACTACACCAGAAGGGAGAAGGATCAAGTATGTATCCCGGCATGTGCCAAAGAGGACACAAGTAAATTGCCTAACAGGAGTTGTGCAAGAGGAAGTACCAGTGGTAAAGGATTTTCCTGATGTATTTCCTGAGGAATTACCAGGCATGCCACCAGATAGAGACATTGAGTTTTTGATTGAGTTATTACCAGGTACAGGCCCAATATCGAAGCGACCGTACCGGATGCCAGCAAAGGATTTGGTGGAAATTAAGAATCAGATTAAGGAGTTACTGGATAAAGGTTACATTCGCCCAAGTTCTTCACCTTGGGGATCACCCGTACTTCTAGTGGAAAAGAAGGATGGATCATTAAGGATGGTTGTAGATTATCGGGGATTGAATGAAGTAACCATCAAGAACAAGTACCCACTGCCGATGATTAATGATCCGTTTGATCGTTTGCAAGGAGCAAAAGTGTTTTCCAAGATCGATTTGCGATCAGGGTACCATCAGTTGAAGATTCGAGAGCAGGACATACCTAAGACAGCTTTTACCACGAGATACGGATTGTATGAGTATACCGTTATGTCATTTGGATTGACTAACGCACCTGCCTATTTTATGAACCTGATGAACAAAGTGTTTATGGAGTTTTTGGATAAGTTCGTCGTAGTGTTCATCGATGACATCCTAGTTTATTCGAAGAATGAAGAGGAGCATAAGGAACATTTGCGTTTGGTTTTGGAGAAACTAAGGGAACATCAGTTATACGCCAAATTCAGCAAATGTGAGTTTTGGTTGAAGGAAGTTGGATTCCTCGAACATGTTATATCCGGAGAAGGTATAGCAGTAGATCCCGCTAAAGTTGAAACCGTAACCGAGTGGGAAGCACCAACAACAGTTGGAGAGATCCGGAGTTTTCTTGGACTCGCAGGATACTACCGGAGATTTATTGAGAATTTTTCAAAGATTGCGAAGCCTATGACGGAGTTGTTGAAGAAGGATACTAAGTTCAAATGGACTGAGGAGTGTGAGGCTAGTTTCCAGGAGTTGAAGAAACGATTGGTTACCTCACCGGTATTGATTTTGCCAGATCAGACCAAGGATTATGAGGTGTATTGCGACGCTTCACGTCGAGGACTTGGAGCAGTGCTTATGCAGGAAGGAAGAGTTGTTTCGTATGCTTCACGACAACTGAAGCCTCATGAGTTGAATTATGCCACGCATGATTTGGAGTTAGCAGCCGTAGTGCATGCATTGAAGACGTGGAGACATTTTCTCATTGGAAATCATTGTGAGGTGTACACGGATCACAAGAGTTTGAAGTACATTTTCACGCAGAAGGAGTTGAACCTCGGACAAAGGAGATGGTTGGAGCTCGTCAAGGATTATGACATGAGATTGCATTACCATCCCGGAAAAGCTAATGTAGTAGCTGACGCATTGAGCCGTAAGAGCCATGTCAACACCCTAGTAACAGGGAAAATACCCAAGGAGTTAGCAGAAAACCTTCGTGAGCTATGTTTGGAAATGGTTCCGAGAGGCTATGTAGCCGCATTGGAGATTCAATCAACATTGATGGATAAGATCAGAGAAGCTCAGAAATCTGACAAAGAGATTGCTGCTATAAAGGAGAAACTTAGCAAAGGAAAAGCTAAGGGATTTCGTGAGGATGAGCACGATACCCTATGGTTTGAGGACCGTGTTTATGTGCCCAATGACCCGGAGATCAGGAAGTTGATTTTGCAGGAGGCACATGATTCACCGTATTCGATTCACCCAGGGAATACCAAGATGTATTTGGATTTGAAAGAAACATTCTGGTGGACCGGAATGAAGAAGGATATTGCAGCATATGTAGCAGTTTGTGATGTATGTCAGAGAGTAAAGGCAGAGCATTAGAAGCCAGCAGGATTATTACAACCATTGCCGATACCCGAATGGAAGTGGGATAAGATAGGCATGGATTTTATCACAGGACTACCCAGGACGAAAGCAGGGTATGACTCGATATGGGTAGTAGTTGATCGTTTGACGAAGGTAGCACATTTCATTCCAGTTAAGACCACTTACACCAGTGCTAAGTTGGCAAAGATATATATGACTAGAATCATTTGTCTGCATGGAGTTCCGAGGAGTATCGTATCAGATAGAGGAACCCAATTTACCTCAAAGTTTTGGAATCAGTTGCATGAAACTTTGGGAACCAGACTAGAGTTCAGCACAGCTTTTCACCCGCAGACAGATGGACAGACCGAGAGACTCAATCAGATTTTGGAAGATATGCTGAGAGCTTGTGCACTAGATTATGGATCTAGTTGGGACGATAACTTGCCGTATGCGGAGTTTTCTTATAACAACAGTTATCAAACCAGTTTGAAGATGGCACCTTTCGAAGCTTTATACGGAAGGAGGTGCAGGACACCGTTGTCATGGAACGAAGTTGGAGACCGACAATTCTTTGGACCAGATTTTATTAAGGAGTCTGAACAGAAAGTTAAGTTGATTGGCGATAGGCTCAAGGTAGCCCAGTCCAGGCAGAAGAGCTACGCAGATTCTAAACACAAGGAGATAGTTTACGAAACCGGAGACAGAGTTTATCTCCGAGTATCCCCACTTCGAGGAGTTAAGCGCTTTGGAGTTAAGGGAAAATTAGCACCGCGTTTCGTTGGACCGTTTAAGATCTTGAAACGTATGGGAGAAGTCACGTATAAGTTGGAATTACCAGAGGGACTGTCAGGAGTTCATGATGTATTCCATGTTTCCCAGCTGAAGAGATGTCACGCCGAGATGGCGGAGGTACCGCTAAGAGATACCGTGCCGCTTGAAGCGATTCAGTTGAAGGACGACTTAACATTTGAGGAGAAGCCAGTCAAGATTCTCGATTATGCCAGCAGAGTTACCCGCAGCAAGGTTATCAAGCTTTGCAAAGTTCAGTGGAACCACCATTCAGAGGATGAAGCCACCTGGGAGAGAGAAGAAGATTTGCTCAAAGACCACCCTCACCTATTTTCTAGCCAACCCGAATCTCGAGGGCGAGATTCATCTTAAGGGGGGTAGGTTTGTAACATCCCAAATTTTAAATTTGGAATGTTATACACTAGATCATCATGCATAACATATTTTCTTGCATCTTGGCCGATCCTAGAAATTTCACGCAACTCAAGGACCTCCGGAGAGAGTTGGAGATTTCGTTATTTTCATATTTGAGAGTTTCTCAAATTTTGAAAAGAGGATCGTTTGATTTATTTGTTTTATCTTCAATAAATTTTCTGGTGTCAAAATATGAGAGAGGGAATAATATGACTTTCCCAAAATTTAGGAAAATGAAGATTTAATAAATAGATCAATTTTTGTTTGCCGGAGTTTTATTTGCGTTTTATTTGGATAGGGAAAAATGCGCATTTTCGAAAATTGCATTTTAGGTCCGGAGAAAAGTTCATTTTGTTCGGCTCATTTTTAGGAGTCGGGGAAAATTTACTTTAGATTTTTCGGAGTTCGTTTAGATCTCTTTTTGTTTTTTTTTCTCTGCGCGCGGAATCTATTTATAAAAAAAACACAAAAAAAAACTGGACCAAGGCCGGCCAGGCCAAGGCCCAGCCGGGCCGAAGGCCACCGCGCCCCAGGCCACCGCGCGCCTAGCGCCAGGCGCTAGGGAGCCGGCGCCGCCGCCTCTTGCTCTATGAATCCTTTTAGGATTCTAGGGTAGCCCTTGCCCTTTTTCCTTTGTTTCGTTATTCCTAGTCCTACTCCGTTTATTCTTTTCTATTCCTAGTCTAATTCCTTGCCCTCTACCCGAAGTAAACCCCTCCCCTCCCCAATATAAATACCCAAGCACCCCCCCTCTAAACATCAAATCAAAGCCCCTTTCCTCCACACCGCACCTTGCCACCCGCGCGCCGCCCTAAGCCGCCGCCTCACCTTGCCGCCGCCGCCCCACACCGCCGGAGCCCCTCGCCGGAGGTAGCCCCGCGCTACATCTATTCTTTTTCTCGGATCATTTTCTTCTAATCGTTTCGATTCTTTTCTTCTCTAAACCGTTCCGGTTTTCTAGATCGTTTTTTTTTCGGTCGGTTTTCTTCTCCGAAACCCTAGATCGGATTCGTTTTCTTCTCCGATCTAGTTGCCTTTGGACCATTCGCCGGATCGTTCGTCCTAACGAACGTGATCACCGGATTCTTCTAGGTTAACGACGTCCGTTCGTTTAACCGTTCTTCTTTTTCTTTTCGTCGGATTTATTCCGCGATCGCGATCTCAGATCCGATCTTCTCATAGCCTTTCTTTTCGCTCGTTTATCGGAATCAGGTGATTCAAGCGCCTGGAGTTTCGTCTCGAAACCGCCGTTCCGTCTAATCAACTTGAACAAGCTTTTGCCCCGATAAAAATTTGACCTAGTTTCAACTTGCTAGAACCGAGTTGTTTTCTTTCGCCGTTTGTTTTCCGTTTCTTTGTTCGGTTCATTCTTTCTTTGCAACCGGAGTTCTTAAATTGAACTTTCTGGTTCGTTTTCTTGTTCGAGTTTTACCTGTGCATTAGATGAGTACTTATTGTATGCTTGTTGTTTGTCTGTGATAGATTACCCGGATTGCGCCGCTTGTAACTTCAAAACCCTAGGACTCGCGGATCGTCAGCAAGGCAAGTAACACTTTGATCATACCTTTTCTACAACCCATGTTTTATTGCATTAGATCAATCCTCACACATTGCATGATTAGGATCTAATTAAATTGTGGGATGGGAAGTAGATGAGGTAGTACCTATTACCTGTATTATTATGAAACCTTTGGGAGTTACTTCTACGTTTGCTTATTATTATGCCATGCTATGCTAGTAGACGTGGATTGGGTGAGTGATATCCATTACAGATGTGAGTTGATAATTTTAAAAGGTTTATCTAAGGTGGTAACTTAAACACACATCTGGGTGGATTGAGGCACCTGATGTCTATCAGGACTTGCCTGTTTTTTTTGGACCGCCACCCAGGCTCAAAGGGATCATAAGATCTTTCATGCTAGAAACTTCCGTGTGCAGCCACAAGCCATTATGGGCTCTGGCATAGTTGACTAAGTTGTGCGAACTCTTACGGGGTGGACTAGCAGATGTAGGGGTTGTAGGTGGTACGGTCTACCCCACATGTAAGGTGCTAGCGCTTCTGAAAGACTGTGTCTCGGTCATCCGTCTTCTCAAACACCATGTAGTGCGAGAAACTAAACGGAGGCGATCGAGTCTTGTGGGGAAACGTGCGCAAACCTCTGCAGAGTGTACAAACTAATCATGATTAGCCGTGTCCCCGGTTATGGACAACTTGAGTATCTAGTACTTGAATATCATTGTGAATCTCAACATGTTACTTCTAATTAATGATGTTGGGTTTTAATTGTACTTTTAATTGGGATTGAGAATGCTGTCAACCATTCTCAATGTTTCACAACCACCATGATAGTTAAATAAATTTATTCCTTTGCAGTAGGGAAAAATTGGCTTTACGCAAAACTGTAACCATAGAGCTTTCCACCAGCCATATGTGCATATAGTATAGCTGTTTCATTCCATTACTCTCTATGTGTTACATTGCCAGCATATTCCATGTGCTGACCCGTTTTCAGGCTGCAACGTTAATTTTGCAGACTTTTCAGACGACGATTGAGGTGCGTTTAGGTTGTGGCCCTATACTCAGTGATGCCGCTGGAGTTGATGGACCCATTTATCTTCCAAGTCTTCCGCTGTTATTTTTATTATATGGCCTTAAGCCATATTCAGTGTAATAAGTTCTTTTTGAGCCATCGATGTAATAAGTGTGTGATTGCAACTCTGCTATAAAACCTCGATGTACTGTGTGGTGTCAGCATTACTGATCTAGGGATGACACCGTAGCACAGTAGACGTGATCCATTCGGGTCAGGTCGCTACACTACTGAGCGAGTCCTGGATTAGGGGGTGTCCGGATGGCCGGATTATACCTTCAGCGGGACTCCTGGACTATGAAGATACAAGATTGAAGACTTCGTCCTGTGTCCGGAAGGGACTTTCCTTGGCATGGAAGGCAAGCTTGGCGATACGGATATGTAGATCTCCTACCATTGTAACTAACTCCATGTAACCCTAACCCTATCCGGTGTCTATATAAACCGGAGGGTTTTAGTCCGTAGGACATCATATTCATACACAACAATCATACCATAGGCTAGCTTCTAGGGTTTAGCCTCTCTGATCTCGTGGTAGATCTACTCTTGTACTACCCATATCATCAATATTAATCAAGCAGGACGTAGGGTTTTACCTCCATCAAGAGGGCCTGAATCTGGGTAAAACTTCATGTCCCTTGCCTCCTGTTACCATCCGGCCTAGACGCATAGTTCGGGACCCCTACCCGAGATCCGCCGGTTTTGACACCGACAGTCCTGTTCAACCACCCCTCCACGAGCACCTCTCCACCGTCTACTGTTCATCCAGCCCTCCACCACACCACGGGCCTATTCATCTAGAGGCAACGCCACCGCTCACTGTTCATCCAACCCCCCCCCCCCCGCAACGCTCACTGTTCATCGATTAACAACCATCGATCGATCGCTCGGGTTCAGTAACGCGTAGCCTGTAGTGCAATCGCTCGGGTTCAGTTAGAGCCCAACGCCTCACTCGGGTTTAGTTAGAGCCAACGCCTCGCACACACGCGCGTATGTGTACGAGAGAAACGTGCATCGCTCGGCCCCCGACCTCCCACCGTAACCGGGAACTCCCCGAAATTTTCCTCCCCCTCGCTTCTACCACGGTTTTTTCCGTCATGGACGGCCCAAAGAATGTCATGCAGCTGCGTCTCCGGCCCGCCCAGGACGAAAAGCCCATTTTCTGTCATGATTTTTTGTCATAGAAGTAGGAGCCCACCACATCTATGATGATACCGGGTTTTGTCACAATTATCGTCATAGAAGTGTCATATGTATGACAAAGAAAATTGCGTTCGGCCCAAAATGTCACGGATGTGTCTTTTTTGTAGTGTAAGGACAGTACCTAAGCACCGGTCCATCCACATATCAAATTATCAAAGTACCGAACGCGAATCATATGAACATGATGAAAACTAGCTTGATGATAATTCCCATGTGTCCTCGAGAGCGCTTTCCTTCATATAAGAGTTTGTCCAGGTGAGGGAGTCCTGGACTAAGGGGTCCTCGGGCGTCCGACCTGTTATCCATGGGCCGGACTGATGGGCTGTGAAGACATGAAGGCCGAAGACTGTACCCATGTCCCGATTGGACTCTCCTTGCGTGGAAGGCAAGCTTGGCGACCAAAGATGAAGATCCCTTCTTATGTAACCAGCTCTATGTAAACCCTAGATCCCCATGGTGTCTATATAAACCAGAGGGGTTAGTCCAGAAAGGATACACTCATTACCATAGTTATACAAGCTAGGCTTCTAGGGATTAGCCATTACGATCTCATGGTAGATCAACTCTTGTAACACTCATATTCATCAAGATCAATCAAGCAGGACGTAGGGTATTACCTCCATAGAGAGGGCCCGAACTTGGGTAAACATCGTGTCCCCTGTCTCCTGTTACCATTGATCCTAGACGCACAGTTCGGGACCCCCTACCCGAGATCCCCCAGTTTTGACACCGACATTGGTGCTTTCATTAAGAGTTCCACTGTGCCGTCAACGAAAGGTTCGATGGCCCCTTCAATTGTCTATAGCGACGTTGTCCAAGGAGAAACCTTCCTCCCCTGACATATTTTCTTGTTTGGCGGCTTCGTACTGCGGGCCAACTCGCCTGGCCATCTGGAGCAGATCGATAGCTACGCCCCTGGCCACCAGGTCAGATTCAGAATCTTGAACTATGTCGCGGATATTCGTGGAGACTTGATCTTCAATGGATTTGAGACCGTAGCAATCACTCCCCCTCGCCCGGATGAACATGACTTAAATCTGTCATCGGATCACATCCAGAAGATTGTCCCTGTTGCTGCAACGGCCTTAGAACCGGAGCAGATCGTGCCATCCGAGGCCACCGAGTCCGCGGTGTTGGAGACGCACATGGACCCGGCACCCCGCAATATTTGCGTCAATGGAACTCCTGACTCGTCTCCAGCTATAAATGACGGACCGGGTACGCCTGCAAACACCGAGCTGGATCGGTATCGATTCTCAAATTTAGCGCCGCAGACATCTTCCAGCACTCACCTTTGGGTGATGTGCTAAAATCTTTAAAGAACTTGTCCTTGGAGAGGGACTCGCAGCCGAACTATGTTCAGTTCGAGCCAGAGGCTGATGATGGGAAATTTCGCTTCCCACCCGCCACCCACTTCATAGCCACTGTCGATGACTTAACCAACGTGCTTGATTACGGCTCCGAAGACATCAACGGTATGGATGACAATGCCGACATGGAGCAAGGCCAATACCCGCTGTTTACTAGACGTTGGACGGCCACCTCTTCGTACGATGTGTACATGGTCGACACACCTAAAAAAGCTAGCGACGATGACAAAGGAGATCCAGTTGCGAATAAACCTTCTGATACACAATCCAGGCGTCGGCGCCCTAAATGCCGCTCTAAGTCTCGTTGCTCAAATGATGGCAACACTGGCACTAGAGAAAATAGTACTCCGGGCAATGCCGAAAACAATGAAGACCCTGTCGGGGCTGCATCCGAATAGGTGGAACAAGTCAACGGGCAAGATAACCCTGATAAACAGGCCATGCCCAATGACCCAGACGATGATAGTTATCGTCCAGTCTCCGAGGATGATGATAGCCTCGGCAATGAGGACTTCATCGTGCCTGAGGCACCCCTCGAGCAGGAGCGCTTCAAGCGCCAGCTAATAGCCACTGCAAGAAGCCTAAAGAAGAAGAAGTAGCAGCTCCAAGCTGATCAAGACCTACTCATTGACAGGTGGACTTATGTCCTGGCAGCCAAGGAATACGGCCTTGAGCACCCAGCCAAGAGTTACCCAAAGCGCAGACTGCTACCTCAGTTCGATGAGGAGGCACTAGATCCCATACCTCCCTCACGCAATGCAGACCGACCACCCCGTGGTCGGGATAATGCGGCGGACCGACCACCCCGTGGTTGGGATGAAACGGCAACTCAGGCCGAACAATAGCCCGCCCCACCGCCTCGCAAAAACAGGGACAGAACAGCTCGGGACCATACATACGACCTTCGATAGGAACTGGACAATAGAGCAGGACACACCAGATCAATCTATGGATCGCGAGGATGCTTCCCGACTCCGGATGACGGTTACCTATTCGGACGTGACAAACCTAGTCACACCTGGGCCGATAACCGCAGACGGACTTCATGGGAGGTGCGCCGTGACGCGGCCCGATATAGAGGCACCGCACACCCTCTCTGCTTCACAGATGAGGTGCTAGATCACGAATTCCCCGAGGGGTTCAAGCCCGTCAATATTGAATCATATGACGGAACAACCAATCCCGCCGTATGGATTGAGGACTTTATTCTCCACATCCACATGGCCCGTGGAGACGACCTCCATGCCATCAAATACCTCCCACTAAAGCTCAAAGGGCCAGCTTGACACTGGCTAAACAGCCTGCCCGAGAAATCCATCGGCAACTGGGAGGACTTGGAAGAGGCCTTCCTTGACAACTTTCAAGGTACATATGTTTGGCCACCCGATGCCGATGTCTTAAGCCACATAGTTTGACAACCTGGAGAATCAGCCAGAAAATTTTGGACTATGTTCCTAACCAAAAAGAACCAGATCATTGACTGTCTGGATGCCGAAGCCCTAGCGGCCTTTAAACACAACATCCGTGACGAATGGCTAGCACGCCACCTTGGCCAAGAAAAGCCGAAGCCCATGGCAGCCCTTATGGCACTCATGACCCGCTTTTGCGCGGGTGAAGACAGCTGGTTGGCTCATAGTAAAAACATAGCCAGCGAGACAGGCCCCTCCGAGGCCAAGAACAGCTCTGGCAAGCTCCGGCGCAATAGACACAAACGCCAAAGCAATGGCGACAACACCAATGACACCACTGTTAACGCCGGATTCAGCGTCTCCAAGTCCGGCCAGCGAAAGAAGCCCTACAAAAGGAAAAGTGAGGCACCATCCAGCCTGGATCGCATACTCGATCGTCCGTGCCAGATAGATGGTACCCCAGATAAACAAGCCAATCACACCAACAGAGACTGTTGGGTTTTCAAACAGGTTGGCAAGTTAAATGTCGAAAACAAAGAAAAGAGATCACAAAGTGAGGACGAGGACAAAGAGCCCCGGCAGCCGAACACTGGGGGGGCAGAAGAAATTTCCCCTCAAGTCAAACCAGTGAACATGATATACGCTACACACATCCCCAAAAGGGAGCGTAAGCAAGCACTTAGGGACGTCTACACGGTAGAGCCAGTCGCCCCAAAATTCAATCCGTGGTCGTCATTTCTGATCACCTTCGGTTGTCGAGATCACCCAACTAGTATCCGGCATGGCGGTTCAGCCGCACTGGTCCTCGACCCAATCATTGACAGATTTCACCTAACACGAGTCCTAATGGACGGTGGTAGCAGCCTCAACCTGCTCTATCAGGACACAGTGCGGAAGATGGGCATTAACCCCTCACGAATCAAACCAACAAAGACTACCTTTAAAGGAGTCATACCAGGCGTAGAGGCCCGCTGTATGGGCTCAATCATGCTGGAGGTGGTTTTCGGTTCTCCGGACAACTTCCGAAGCGAAGAGCTAATCTTCGATATCGTCCCCTTCTGCAGCGGCTACCACGCACTGCTCGGACGAACCGCGTTTGCTAGATTCAACGCGGTACCACACTATGCTTATCTCAAGCTCAAGATGCCCAGTCCACGCGGCGTCATAACAATCAATGGCAATACTGAACACTCCCTCCGAACAGAGGAGCACACCGCCGCCCTAGCAGCAAAGGTACAGAGCGGCCTTCTCAAGCAGCACCATAGTACGACTGTCGAGCCCCTGGACATTATTAAGAGGTTCCGGACAACACGGCTTGTCAAGAGCTCGATTAGCAATTCGGCCTCCATCCCAGTCCCGATGAAGTAGTGGCATTCGTATCACGCGTACATAATTACGCACTCAAAATTCCATGGACATCGACGGAGGCACAAGCCAGCCCGGGATCTACAGTTTGGCTAGACCGATCCCGGACACACATATAACTTTACTATCTCCTTTTCCCTTTTGTAGGTTTCTCTTATGTGGGCCTCCTTCGACGGCCTGATTAATGGTCCTATCAAAGGATAAACACACCGGATTGACACGGAGCATAGGCGTACATGGGAAGCCCTAGAGGCTAACTAAACGATTACTATATCCGTTTTTAGGACCCACTCGCAGCTCGCCTTTGGTCACGGCATGTCAAACAGCCGGTTGCTTATTGGATTATTTTGTACTAATGTGCTCGGACGCATTAACCCAACTATAATGTAAACGGTTCATGATCCAAGTTCAAGGGCCCCAGATCCTATCTCTGTTCTCCCTCTGTTTTCCTTTAAATTACTTATTTTCTAGCAACCATACACTCTGGTACGTTTCATATTTGTCAGGGGCTCCCCATCACCCCACGATACGGCAACAAAGTCCGAACAATCCTTAAAGATGAGTTCGGCACCCGAATTTAGCATTATATGCATTGGCTCCGAATCATGTCTTTGGTCAATAGTTGGGTTGCCCGGCTCCTGTGCTTGCTACCCTACGTTTCGCTAAATCGGCTAGGGTAGTAAAGGGAGAACTACTGCGATTGTGCCCTGGCCTTGACCAGATGAGCACCTCAGTAGAGAAAGCCGAAAAATGATTGTCATGATAAGGCGAGAGCCGGTCAGCTATTCGAGGGTTACAAATCGTTGGAGAGTTTTTCCGCATTATGCGAAAGATCGGCACTTCCCGATCACATGCTGACAGCACCCTGGCTTGAACCAGGGGCTGCGCCAATGCTTTATTATAAAACTCCTATGGCTAAGTGAGGGCGTTTAAGCCTTATAGTTTGATTCCCTTGTTCGTTGTGCTAAACAACTCCTTCAAGGACCATATAATTGGATCAAGATTGTTTAGATTCCATCCCGAACACCTCTGTACTACCTACGTGAGGGCAGAAGCTAACGACTGGCCAACCCTCAGATTACATACAACACGGCCGCACAGGAGGAAACAATTAAAGCATAACAAAATTACATCACAAAACAGGCTTTGTTTTTTATAATACAAGGCAAAGGCAACATGAATACATTTATTTAAATACAACGTCCTGCGAACATTGTGCTGCCGCAAGGCGAGACCCCTCCAGGACATCCGCAAAATACCATTCGGGTGTGCGGTGCTCCTTGCCCTCCGGTGGCCCTCTGGCCACCTCGACGGCATCCATCTTCGCCCACCACATCTTGCAACGGGCGAAGGCCATGCGTGCACCTTCAATGCAGGCCGAGCGCTTGACGGCGTCCAGCCGAGGACAGGCGTTCACCATCCGCCTCACGAGTCCAAAGTAGCTGCTTGGCATAGCTTCGGCTGGCCATAGCCGAATTATCAAATCCTTCATGGCTAGTTCGGCCACCCTATGCAGCTCCACCAACTATTTCAGCTGATTGATACGTCTCCAACGTATCTATAATTTTTGATTGCTCCATGCTATATTATCTACTGTTTTGGGCAATATTGGGCTTTATTATCCACTTTTATATTATTTTTGGGACAAACCTATTAACCGGAGGCCCAGCCCAGATTTGCTGTTTTATGCCTATTTCAGTGTTTCGAAGAAAAGTAATATCAGACGGAGTCGAAACGAAACGAAATCAACTGGAGAAGTTATTTTTGGAAGGAAACACACCTGATGAACTTGGACCCCACGTCAGGGGAGACACAAGGTGCTCACCAGGGTGGGGGCGCCCCCCCCCCCTAGGGCGCGCCCCCCTGTTTCGTGGGACCCCCGTGGCTCCTCCGACATCCTCCCTGCACCCATATATACCCACGTGACCTAAAACTTCCAGAACGAAAGATAGATCGGGAGTTCCACCACCAGAAGCCTCCGTAGCCACCAAAAGTCAATCGGGACCCTGTTCCGGCACCCTGCCGGAGGGGGGGGATCCCTCACCGGTGGCCATCTTCATCATCCCGGTGCTCTCCATGACGAGGAGGGAGTAGTTCTCCCTCGGGGCTGAGGGTATGTACCAGTAGCTATGTGTTTGATCTCTCTCTCTCTTGTGTTCTTGATTTGGCACGATCTTGATGTATCGCGAGCTTTGCTATTATAGTTGGATCTTATGTTTCTCCTCCCCCTCTTCTCTATTGTAATGAATTGAGTTTTCCCCTTGAAGTAATCTTATCGGATTGAGTCTTTAAAGACTTGAGAACACTTGATGCATGTCTTGCCGTGGATATCTGTGGTGACAATGGGATACCACGTGCCACTTGATGTATGTTAAGGTGATCAACTTGCGGGTTTCGTGACATTGGGAACCTATGCATAGGGGTTGGCACACGTTTTCGTCGTGATTCTCTGGTAGAAACTTTGGGGCACTCTTTGAGGTCCTTTGTGTTGGTTGAATAGATGAATCTGAGATTGTGTGATGCATATCGTATAATCATACCCACAGATACTTGAGGTGACATTGGAGTATCTAGGTGACATTAGGGTTTTGGTTGATTTGTGTCTTAAGGTGTTATTCTAGTACGAACTCTAGGGCTGTTTGTGACACTTATAGGAATAGCCCAATGGATTGATTGGAAAGAATAACTTGGAGGTGGCTTCGTACCCTACCATAATCTCTTCTTTTGTTCTCCACTATTAGTGACTTTGGAGTGACTCTTTGTTGCATGTTGAGGGATAGTTATGTGATCCAATTATGTTAGTATTGTTGAGGGAACTTACACTAGCGAAAGTATGAACCCTAGGCCTTGTTTACCATCATTGCAATACCGTTTACGCTCACTTTTATCAGTTTTTACTTTGCTGTTTTTATTATTTCAGATTACAAAAACTATTATCTACTATCCATATTCCACTTGTATCACCATCTCTTTGCCGAACTAGTGCACCTATACAATTTACCATTGTATTGGGTGTGTTGGGGACACAAGAGACTCTTTGTTATTTGGTTGCAGGGTTGCTTGAGAGAGACCATCTTCATCCTACGCCTCCTATGGATTGATAAACCTTAGGTCATCCACTTGAGGGAAATTTACTACTGTCCTACAAACCTCTGCACTTGGAGGCCCAACAACGTCTACAAGAAGAAGGTTGTGTAGTAGACATCACTGATCGGTGAAGGACACGGGATGCTCTGGCGCCGCATACTGCGACCAGAATAGCTTCTCCGTAGAACCCCCTCCTTCGGCTCGATAGAACTCCGCGGCGTCTGATACACTGTGTGGTAAATCCGCAAAAGCTCCTGGGGAACTCCGAACCCGGGTTAGTAAAAGGTACTGCTTCTCCGCATACTTGCTTTGCATTTTAAATGCCTTACACGCCGTGATCTTCTTGGCCTCCTGTATCTCCTAGAGGGTGGCCTGGGCCTCATTCCGTGTGGTCTCTGCGCTCCAACGAGCCTTGGCGAGTTCGGCCCCTTGAACCGACGCATCATGCTCCAAGGCCTCGCATTTTTTCACCGCGTCCTGGAGCTCCTGCTGGACTTCTTTGACCCGGGCCTTGAACTTCTTACGGGCTTCTTGCAGCTGGACAGCCTTCTCCTCAGCCTCGCCCAGGGCCTTCTTCAGGGCCCCAACCTCGGTCGCGGCTCCTACACATATTACAACACCGCGGTCAATATATAGCGCCTACTCCTTCCGAACACACAGCAAGTCGTCACTCACCTTGCTTCTCCTGGAGCCGAACCCTAACCTCGCCGAGCTCGTTCTCGGTACGCTCCAGCCTTTGCCTCAGCTCAGAGACTTTGGTAGCATGCGAGGTTGCGGCCAACAGCAACGTCTGCTTATCCATCCATATTACGTTAGTCTCCTATATCAAAAGATTGATCCTCTGTCCGGTTCTTCTTGCCGAACACCGGACAGTGTCTCAGGGGCTACTATCTACATGGGTTTTTTCTCTTTCTTACCTAGAAACCTGTCAACAGGCTGCTGCAGGCTTCATTCAGTCCACTCTTGGCGGACTGAATCTTCTCGATCACCGTACCCATAAGGACATGGTGCTCGTCCATGACGGAGGCGCCTCGAAGCGCCTCCATCAGGTTACCCGACGCCCCTGGATGGACAGGGGCCACCTGTGGAAGCGGCACATCCCCTCCTTCAATGGGGGCTGCTCGCCCGACTTCGAAACCATATGGGCCTCCGGAATCGTATTCGGCTGAGGGACGAACTGGATGCGTCCCTCTTCGCCAGTCTCCATGGGGATCGGCTCCTCCATCTGTCCGGTAGTGGAGGTCTCGCCTTGTGGCGCCTCCTAGACGGTGTCCTGGGCTCCTCCCCAGTTCGGAGCGGTCCTCCGGGATAACACTTCGATGTTGTCCCTGGCCCCGGGGGAATGAGCAGGCGATGGCGACATGCTCACCATCTCCGACGGATCCAACGAACCTCCAGATGAGGATTGCTGGATAAGGTCGCGGGCCGGACTGCAATAGTACAATTAACTATGTCAAGATAATGAAGAGAAAATGTCGGATGCGCGCATGAGCGAGCCATGTCACTTACGATGCGGCCTAGGGCTTAGTGCGGGGGCTTCGTTCCGGACTACTGTCAACGTCCCACGCGGTGTTGATCGCTGGGGCGCCCTTCCCCTTCTTAGGCGTTTCCGCCTCCGGATGCACCGAAGCCTCCCTCTTCTTCTTCCTCTCCTTAGGTGAGGATTGTTTTCCTCCTCCTCCTCTTCCTTGCCATTGTCCTCAGGGGCAGAGGAATGAGCTTCGTCATCTTCGGACGTCACGTCCGAAGTGCCCTTGCGACGGGGGCCACTCTTGGCCCCCTTGGCCTTCTTCTTGGCCTTCTTCTCTGGCGCCTTATAAGGCGCCGGCACCAGCATCTTCGCTAGATGCGGGATGACCGGTTCTTCAGGTAGCGGAGTCGGACACTGGATCCGCTTCAGCCTCTCCATCCAGTCCTAAAAAAGCAACAATAAAAGCTCTGGTATCATCCTTGAAACAAACAAGTGGAGAATGTATTAAAAAAGACATACCTCGCTAGCGAGGTGTTTAGCGTTGTGCCCGCGATCTGAATCTGCGGCTGGCGGTTTCTCGTTGCCCTTAAAAAGAAACTTCCATGCACCTTCGTGAGTAGTCTCGAAGAGCCTCACAAGGGTCTGGTGCTTCTTCGGGTTGAACTCCCACAGAGGATGGCTTCGGCGCTGGCACGGAAGGATTCGATGAACTAGCATCACCTAGATCACATCGGCGAGCTTGACGTTCTTGGTCACCATGCTTTGAATGCGCGTCTGCAGCTCTATCAGCTCGTCAGGGGAACCCCAGTCTGGACTCTTCTCGACCCAGGAGGTGAGTCGCATGGGAGCGCCGGAGTGGAATTCGGCAGTTGCGGCCCAGGTGGTGCCGCGAGGTTCTGTGATGTAGAACCACTGCTTTTGCCACTCCTTTACCATGTCCACAAAAGTACCTTTGGGCCAGGAGACGTTGGACAGCTTGCTCACCATGGCTCCTCCGCACTCTGCGTGCTGGCCATCCACCACCTTTGGCTTCACGTTAAAGACTTTGAGCCACAGCCCGAAGTGGGGTTGGATGCGGAGGAAGGCCTCACACACGACGATAAATGCCGAGATGTTGAGGAAGGAATTCAAGGACAAATCATGGAAATCTATCCCATAATAATACATCAGCCCACAGACGAAAGGGTGGAGTGGAAACCCTAGCCCGCGGAATAAATGGGGGAGGAACACTACCCTCTCGGTGGGCTTCGGTGTGGGGATGACTTGTCCCTCGGTCGGCAGGTGGTAAGTGATCTCCTTCGCCAAGTATCCAGCCACCCGAAGCTCCGTAATGTTCTCCTCCTTGACGGAGGAGACCATTCACTTACCTTGACCTCCGGATCTGGACATGGTTGCTTGAGTGGAAAGCAGATGAGAACTTGGGCACTGGAGCTTGAGATTGGAAAGGCGGAGACAGAGAGAGGGTGTGATAGAGGAAGAGGGAATCCTTATCCCCTTATAAAGGCAACGAATATTAAATGCCTCCTCACTCGCCTTAAGATTCACCTATTCCCAAGGGTTGTATAAATGGCACGGTTGGGTTACCCATGCCCGCATTGATGAGAATCCCACGATAAGGGGACACGATCTCTGCTTTGACAAGACGTGCCAATGGCAACCGCGTCTCAGGACGGGCGTCGAAACATGAAAGCGGTTTGGAATTGTGACTGGGCAGACATGATGTCATGTTGTGAAAAGCTGTCAGCAGATTAGACTCGTGTAAAAATATATTCTCTCTGCGGTTATGTATGGTGTGTGTGTGACAGGTCTAGATACTATCATCACATCCGAAGACTATCTTGAAGTTCGGATAGAAGGGAACCCGCCTTGCAATGCCGAAGAAAATATGCGCGCCAGACTCCCCGTCATTGAAGCCAGGTTCAGGGGCTACTGAGGGAGTCCTGGACTAAGGGGTCCTCGGGCATCCGGCCTGTTATCCATGGGTCGGACTGATGGGCTGTGAAGACATGAAGGACGAAGACTATACCTGTGTCCGGATTGGACTCTCCTTGGCGTGGAAGGCAAGCTTGGCGACCGAAGACGAAGATCCCTTCTTATGTAACCAACTCTATGTAAACCCTAGATCCCCCTGGTGTCTATATAAACCAGAGAGGTTAGTACGGAAAGGATATACTCATTACCATAGTTATACAGGCCAGGCTTCTAGGGTTTAGCCATTACGATCTCGTGGTAGATCAACTCTTGTAACACTCATATTCATCAAGATCAATCAAGCAGAACGTAGGGTATTACCTTCATAGAGAGAGCCCGAACCTGGGTAAACATCGTGTCCCCCGTCTCCTATTACCATCGATCCTAGACGCACAGTTCGGGACCCCCTACCCGAGATCCGCCGGTTTTGACACCGACACCAGGCTTGTCCTTTGCTACAAAAAGGATTGGGCCATCTTGTTGCACCTTATTTACTTTTCTTACTTGCTACTCGATACAAATTACCTTATCAAAACTATCTGTTACCAATAATTTCAGTGCTTGCAGAGAATACCTTACTGAAAACTGCTTATCATTTCCTTCTGCTCCTCGTTGCATTCGACACTCTTACTTATCGAAAAGGCTACGGTAGATCCCCTACACTTGTGGGGCATCAATATTCTATTCCACCCATAGTGCTATGTCCATGGCTCGAGCTCATATATTGCGTGAAACTTGAAAGAGTTTGAACAGGCTAAAGTATGAAACAATTGCTTGGATTGTCATCGGGGTTGTGCATGATGGGAGCATTTTGTGTGATGAAAATGAAGCATGGCCAAACTATATGATTTTGTAGGGATAAGCTTTCTTCGGCTATATTATTTTGATAAGACATGATTTCTTGGTTAGCATTGCTTGAAGTATTAATTTTTATGTAAATATTAAACTTCTGTCTAGAATATTTCGGATCTAAACATTCATGCCGCAATAAAGAGAAATACATTGAAAATTATGTTAGGTAGCATTCCACATCAAAAATTCTGTTTTTTATCACTTACCTACTCGAGGACGAGCAGGAATTAAGCTTGGGGATGCTTGATACGTCTCCAACGTATCTATAATGTTTGATTGTTCCATCCTATTATATTATCTGTTTTGGATGTTTAATGGGCTTTATATGCACTTTTATATTATTTTTGGGACTAACCTATTAACCGAAGGCCCATTGCAAATTGCTGTTTTTTTGCTTATTTCAGTGTTTCGCAGAAAAGGAATATCAAACGGAATCCAAATGGAATGAAACCTTCGCGAGGATATTTTTTGGAACAAATGCAATCCAGGAGACTTAGAGTGGACATCAAGGAAGCAGCGAGGCGGCCGCAAGGTAGGGTAGCGCACCCAGGGGGGCAGGTGCGCCCCCACCCTCGTGGGCCCCTCGCAGCTCCACTGACCTACTTCTTTCGCCTATATATACTCTTATACCCTAAAATATCCAGGAGAGCCACGAAACCACTTTTCCCCCGCCGCAACCTTCTGTACCCGTGAGATCCCATCTGGGACCTTTTCCGGCGATCTGCCGGAGGGGGATTCGATCACGGAGGGCTTCTACATCAACACCATAGCCTCTCCAATGATGTGTGAGTAGTTTACCCCAGACCTTCGGGTCCATAGTTATTAGCTAGATGGCTTCTTCTCTCTCTTTGTATCTTAATACAAAGTTCTCCTCGATGTTCTTGGAGATTTATTCGATGTAATTCTTTTTGCGGTGTGTTTGCCGAGATCCGATGAATTGTGGGTTTATGATTAAGATTATCTATGAACAATATTTGATTCTTCTCTGAATTCTTATATGCATGATTTGATGTCTTTGCAAGTCTCTTTGAATTATCAGTTTGGTTTGGCCTACTAGATTGATCTTTCTTGCAATGGGAGAAGTGCTTAGCTTTGGGTTCAATCTTGTGGTGTCCTTTCCTAATGACAGCAGGGGCAGCAAGGCACGTATTGTACTGTTTCCATCAGGGATAAAAAGATGGGGTTTATATCATATTGCTTGAGTTTATCCCTCTACATCATGTCATCTTGCCTAATGTGTTACTCTGTTCTTATGAACTTAATACTCTAGATGCATACTGGATAGCGGTCGATGTGTGGAGTAATAGTAGTAGATGCAGAATCATTTCCGTCTACTTGACACGGACGTGATGCCTATGTTCATGATCATGCCTAGATATCATCATAAATATGCGCTTTTCTATCAATTGCTTGGTAGTAATTTGTCCACCCACCGTAATATATCCATCTTTAGAGAAGCCACTAGTGAAACCTATGGCTCCCGGGTCTACTTTACATCATATTATTTTCTCGTCAACTAGCTATTTCTGTCACCGTTTATTTTGCAATCTTTAATTTTCAATCTATACAACAAAAATACCAAAAATATTTATCTTATTATCTCTATCAGATCTCACTTTCATAAGTGACCATGAAGGGATTGACAACCCCTTTACCACGTTGGTTGCTAGGTTCTTGTTTGTTTGTGCAGGTACTAGGCGACTTGCGTGTAGTCTCCTACTAGATTGATACCTTTGTTCTCAAAAACTGAGGGAAATACTTACGCTACTTTGCTGCATCACCCTTTCCTCTTCAAGGGAAAACCAATGCATGCTCAAGAGGTATCAATAGTTCATCACAAAGCTTTTGTAGCTTGGTGGCAGTGATTGAAGAACTGTGTCAATGACACTATCATCAAGAAGATTAACTCCCAGTTGAGTCAAGTGGTTGTGGTAACCATACATTCTGAGTATATGTTCACTGACAAAACTATTCACCTCCATTTTGCAGCTATAGAACTTATTGGAGACTTCATATCTCTCAAGTCGAGCATTTGCTTGAAATATTAACTTCAACTCCTGGAACATCTCATATGCTCCATGATGTTTAAAATGTCGTTGAAGTCTCGATTCTAGGCCGTACAGCATGGCACACTGATCTATCGAGTAGTCATCAGCTTTGCTCTGCCAGACATTCACAATGTTCGGAGTTGCTCCTGCGGCGGGTCTTGCACCTAGCGGTGCTTCTAGGATGTAATTCTTCTGTGCAGCAATGAGGATAATCCTCAAGTTACGAGCCCATTTCGTGTAATTGCTACCATCATCTTTCAACTTAGCTTTCTCTAGGAACGCATTAAAATTCAAGGGAACTGTAGCACGGGCCATTGATCTACAACAACATAGACATGTAAAATACTATCAGGTAGTAAGTTCATGATAAATTAAAGTTCAATTAATCATATTACTTAAGAACTCCGACTTAGATAGACATCCCTCTAGTCATCTAAATGATCACGTGATCCATATCAACTAAACCATGTCCGATCATCTTTACAATGGTGAACATCACTATGTTGATCATATCTACTATATGATTCACGTTCGACCTTTCGGTCTCAGTGTTCCGAGGCCATATCTGCATATGCTAGGCTCGTCAAGTTTAACCCGAGTATTCTGCACGTGCAAAAACTGGCTTGCACCCATTGTATGTGAACATAGAGCTTATCACACCCGATCATCACGTGGTGTCTCGGCACGACGAACTGTAGCAACGGTGCATACTCAAGGCAAACACTTATACCTTGAAATTTAGTGAGGGATCATCTTATAATGCTACCGCCGTACTAAGCAAAATAAGATGCATAAAGGATATGTTGGGGAACGTAGTATTTCAAAAAAATCCTACGATCATGCAAGATCTATCTTGGAGAAGCATAGCAATGAGCGGGGAAGAGTGTGTCTACGTACCCTCGTAGACCGAAAGCGGAGGCGTTTAGTAATGCGGTTGATGTAGTCGAACGTCTTCGCGATCCAACCGATCAAGTACCGAACGCACGGCACCTCCGTGATTTGCACAGATTCAGCTCGGTGACGTCCCTCGAACTCTTGATCCAGTTGAGGCCGAGGGAGAGTTTCGTCAGCATGACGGCGTGGTGACGATGACGATGAAGTTACCGGCGCAGGGCTTCACCTAAGCACTACGACAATATGAGCGAGGTGGAAAACTCTGGAGGGGGGCACCGCACACGGCTAAAGATCAACTTGTGTGTCTATGGGGTGCCCGGCCCCTCCCCCGTATATAAAGGAGGGGAGGAGGAGGAGGGCCGGCCTCAAGGGGTGCGCCCAAGGGGGGGAATCCTACTCCTAGTAGGAGTAGGTTCCCCCTTTCCTAGTCCTAGTAGGAGAAGAAGGAAGGAGAGGAAGAAGAGAAGGAAAGGGGGGCCGACCTCCCTAGCCCTAGTCCAATTCGGTTTGGGCTAGGGGGGCTCGCGCCACACCTTGGCCTTCCTCCTCTCTTCCACCATTAGGCCCATGAGGCCCAATAACTTCCAAGGGGGTTCCGGTAACCCCTGGTACTCTGATACATCTCGATAGTATCGATATTTTTTGATTGTTCCATGTTATTTTATTATCAATCTTGGATGTTTTATAATCATTTTATAGTCATTTTATATCATTTTTTGCTACTAACATATTGACATAGTGCCCAGTGCCAGTTCCTGTTTTTTTTCATGTTTTTTACATTGTAGGAAATCAATATAAAACGGAGTCCAAATGTCACGAAACTATACGATGATTTTTTATGGGCCAAAAGGAAGCAGATGGGCCCTAGTTGCACCCGGGGGGTGCCCCAAGGGGGGCACAACCCACCAGGGCGCACCAGGAGCCCTTGGCGCGCCCTGGTGGGTTGTGCTCACCTTAGGTGCCCCCCGGACCGCCTCTTTGCTCTATAAATACCCAAATATTCCCACAACCCTAGGGGAGTCGATGAAATATTCATCCAGCCGCCGCAGAGTCCAGAAACACTAGATCCAATCTAAACACCATCACGGAGGGGTTTACCACTTCTATTGGTGCCTCTCCGATGATGCGTGAGTAGTTATTTGTAGACCTTCGGGTCCTTAGTTAGTAGCTATATGGCTTCATCTCTCTCTCTCTTGATCCTCAATACAATGGTCGCTTGGAGATCCATATGATGTAACTCTTTTGCGATGTGTTTGTTGGGATCGATGAACTTCGAGTCTATGATCAGATCTATGTTTTTATATCCATGAAAGTATTTGATTTTTTATCTCTTTTATGCGTGATCTCTTATAGCCTCATATTTCTTCTCCGATATTTGGGTTTTGTCTGGCCAACTCGATCTATTTATCTTGCAATGGGAAGAGGTGCCCGGTAGTGGGTTCGATCTTACGGTGCTTGATCCCAGTGACAGAAAGGGAACCAACACGTATGTATCGTTGCTACTAAGGATAAAAAGGATATATATCTACCGCCATATAGATAAACGGATCTTGTCTACATCATGTCATCGTTCTTATTGCATTACTCTGTTTTTCCATGAACTTAATACACTAGATGCATGCTGGATAGCGGTCGATGTGTAGAGTAATAGTAGTAGATGCAAGTAGGAGTCAGTCTACTAATATTGAACATGATGCCTCTGTAATGATCATTGCCTGGATATCTTCATAATTATTTGAAGTTCTATCAATTGCCCAACAGTAATTTGTTTACCCACCGTTTGCTATTTTTCTCGAGAGAAGCCACCAGTGAAACCTACGGCCCCCGGTTCTTATTTCTCATATATTTGCCTTGCGATCTAATTTTTCTTTGCTTTTATTTTCAGATCTATTAAACCAAAAATACAAAAATACTTTGTTGCACTTTATTTTATTTGCGATCTATTATTTCAATCTATTATAACTTTCTCCCGTCAACACGCAATTTCTGGCGCCGTTACCCGAAAGGGATTGACAACCCCTTTAACACGTCGGGTTGTGAGGTGTTGCTATTTGTGTGCATGGGCTGTTTACATTTTGTTGCTTGGTTCTCCTACCGGTTCGATACCTTGGTTTCATAACTGAGGGAAATACTCTACCATCGCTGTGCTACATCATCCCTCCCTCTCCGGGGAAATACCGATGTAGTTCCAGCTGCCATCAAGGAGAATTTCTGGTGCCGTTGCCGGGAAGGATCTTCAACATAACCAGGTTCCTAATCACAAATCTCATCTCCTTGCAATTTACTTTATTTTCCATTTTCCTCTCATTTTCCTCTCCCCCACTTCACAAAAATTTACTGTTTTATTCGCCCGCTTTTTCGTTCGCCTTTTTCTCGTCTGATCTTTTGTTTGCTTATGTTGCCATGTGCCTTCTATATGCTTGCATCTTTGCTTGCTGAAAATCTATTGATATGTATCCTCATACACTTTCTAATCTTTCAAAAGATCCAATTATGATGAACCAATTGCTAGTGATTTGAGTGCACAAGATTATGTTTATAAAGTTTTGCTTGAGAATCATGAATCTGAAAATTGTCATGAAGAAATTTATGAAGTGATTCACGATAGCTCCTTGAATGAAAAGCATGATTGCAATAATTTTACTATAAATTCTATCAATGTCAATTGTGCTAATAATATGCAAAACCCCAAGCTTGGGGATGCTTGTTTTGTCATGTCCGCTACTTATTCCAATGATCATGCTTGGGGTGATAATGTTTCTTATGATCTTGAAAATTTATTTAAGCCTCATGATGAATATGTTTGTGATAATATTTAAAGTGGGTTTGGAAGAGTGTCAACTTTATCTATAAATAATCCCACATATTTGGAGAGTGTTTAATCTTATGAAATTTTTGATGAAAGTGGGCTTGGAGAGGTCATGACTTTATTTGATGATAATCCCACTATTTTGGAAGAGTGTCAGTGTTGCATGAATGTGGATCATATAGAGAATATGTTATGTGATAGCTATATTGTTGAATTTGAATATGATCCCACAAATAATTATTATGATATAGGAAAATATGGTTGTAGAAATTTTCATATTATTAAATTTCCTCTCGTTGTGTTGAGATTGTCAATGTTTTATTCATATGCTAGATGTTTCTTGTCTTGATAATTTGTTTTCCTAGAAAATTCCTATGCATAGGGAGTATGTTAGACTTAAATGTGTGTTGTCACATGTTTCATGATGCTCTCTTTGTGTTTCCATTATTATCTGTTGTGTGAGCATCATTGAAATATTATGCCTGGCTAAGGGCGTAAAACTATAGCGCTTGTTGGGAGGCAACCCAATGAATAAAATTTATTTTGCTTTTTGCTTCCTGTTTTTGAGTGTTAGCACAATAATGCTACTGTTATGACTGTGTTTTTTGTGTTTTAATTAGTGTTTGTGCAAGTAAATCCTTTAGGATCTTCTTGGGCAATAGTTGTTTGATCTTGCTGAAAAAACAGAAACTTTTACACTCACGAAATTAATTTTCATTTTTTACCAGAGAGTGATAAAATACCCATTCCAATTGAAGTAGATCAATATACAAATTTCTCAGGCCGTCCAAAATTTTCAGAGTGTTTTGAGTTACAGAAGCATTCGAAGTAGTCGGATTGCTACAGACTGTTCTGTTTTGACAGATTCTGTTTTCTTTGTGTTGTGTGCTTATTTTGATGGCTCTATGGTTTTCTTTGATGAGTTTTTGCCATATAAAAGTTGGAATACAGTAGATATTATACAAAAACAAAATATGAATTGGTTTGATACAACACTTATAGTAGTGATTTATTATTCTTATACTAACGGATCTCACGAAGGCTTTGTTGAGTTTTGTGTGATTGAAGTTTTCAAGTTTTGGGTTATCTTACGATGGATGAAGGAAGGATGTAAGAGCCTAAGCTTGGGGATGCCCCAACATCCCAAGCTATTGTCCAAGAATGAGCAACCAACTAAGCTTGGGGATGCCCCCGAGTGGCATCCCCGCTTTCTTCCAGCAACTATCGGTATTTTACTCGAGACTATATTTTTGTTCGTCACATGATATGTGTTTTGCTTGGAGCGTCTTGTATGATATGTGTCTTTGCTTGTTTAATTTTGTGTTTTAAGTCATCAATACTTGCCGGACACACCTTTTTGAGAGAGCCAAAATTATGTCATGACTTGTTAGAATTGCTCTCCATGCTTCACTTCAATCTTTTATGAGCTAGGACTTGCTCTAGTGCTTCACTTATATCTTTTTGAGCACGGTGTGCTTAGTTATTTTTGAAGAAATGCTCTATTGCTTCACTTAGATTTGTTTGAGAGTTAGTGAAAGTTTGAAGAAACTCTCTCTTGCTTCACTTAAATTATTTTGAGAGAAAGAAAATTTGTTATGCTCATGATCTTCACTTATATTTGGTTGAGCTTATGAAAAGAAACTCATGAAAATTAGTCCCAAAGTGATAGATATTCAAGAAGGATAAAGTAAAGAAAATTTCATGAAGATAATTGGACAAAATAAATTTGATTCTTAGTAATAGTTTTGAGATATGATGATGTGATATGTGAGTTATGTTGATGAGTAATTATGCTCTAGTAAGAATATGGGTGTTAAGGTTTGTGATTCCCTATGCAAGTACGAAAGTCAATAGTCATGCAATGAAAATTATATCCTACTTGTGGTGCATTATTCGGTGTTAATTATGCTTAATGCTTTCTTATGAGATTATTCGTTTCTTGGTTGGTCACTTCACAATCTTTTGCTAGCCTTCATTTTGCACTAAGTATGACCTTTACTTGTGCATCCAAAATCCTTTAAACTAGTTTTGCCACACGAGTCCACTATATCTACCTATATGCGGTATTCTTTTGCCGTTCTAAGCAAATTTACATGTGCCATCTCTAATTTTCAAAATAAACTTCTCTTTTGTGTGTTTTTTTCGCTCGCGGAGCGGTGAGGGGTGGCTAATATTTTCCATGCTAGAGGTGTTATTCTCAAGATGGGTGTTTATTCACCTGTCATTGCACAAGAGTAAAGCAAAGGTATTAGGGATGCCCAGTCCTGAAATGCAAAAACAAAATTGAATTTACTTTATGTTGTCAAATAATAAATTCCTTGCAAAGTGTTGGTATGGAGGGCACCCGTGGATACGGTTAACCATGGAAAGTGAAAGTTATCGTGGAAAAAGGAATAAACTTTATTTTCTGTTTGGGAACCACCTATGGCATATTTAGCATGGAAAGTGTTCGGAACTCTAAGGGCATGTTTGGTTCTGATGTCTACTACACAACCTTCTTCTTGTAGACATTGTTGGGCCTCCAAGTGCAGAGGTTTGTAGGACAGTAGAAATTTCCCTCAAGTGGATGACCTAAGGTTTATCAATCCGTGGGAGGCGTAGGATGAAGATGGTCTCTCTCGAACAACCCTGCAACCAAATAACAAAGAGTCTCTTGTGTCCCCAACACACCCAATACAATGGTAAATTGTATAGGTGCACTAGTTCGGCGAAGAGATGGTGATACAAGTGCAATATGGATGGTAGATATTGGTTTTTGTAATCTGAAAATATAAAAACAGCAAGGTAACTAATGATAAAAGTGAGCACAAACGGTATTGCAATGCGTTGAAACAAGGCCTAGGGTTCATACTTTCACTAGTGCAAGTTCTCTCAACAATAATAACATAATTGGATCATATAACTATCCTTCAACATGCAACAAAGAGTCACTCCAAAGTCACTAATAGCGGAGAACAAACAAAGAGATTATGGTAGGCTACGAAACCACCTCAAAGTTATCCTTTCTGACCGATCTATTCAAGAGTCCATAGTAAAATAACACGAAGCTATTCTTTCCGTTCGATCTATCATAGAGTTCGTACTAGAATAACACCTTAAGACACAAATCAACCAAAACCCTTATGTCACCTAGATACTCCAATGTCACCTCAAGTATCCGTGGGTATGATTATACGATATGCATCACACAATCTCAGATTCATCTATTCAACCAACACAAAGTACTTCAAAGAGTGCCCCAAAGTTTCTACCCGAGAGTCAAGACAAAAACGTGTGCCAACCCCTATGCATAAGTTCACGAGGTCACGGAACTTGCAAGTTGATCACCAAAACATACATCAAGTGGATCACGTGATATCCCATTGTCACCACAGATAAGCACATGCAAGACATACATCAAGTGTTCTCAAAGCCTTAAAGACTCAATCTGGTAAGATAACTTCAAAGGGAAAACTCAATTCATCACAAGAGAGTAGAGGGGGAGAAACATCATAAGATCCAAATATAATAGCAAAGCTCGCGATACATCAAGATCATGCCACCTCAATAACACGAGAGAGGGAGAGAGAGAGATCAAACACATAGCTACCGGCACATACCCTCAGCCCCAAGGGTGGACTACTCCCTCCTCATCATGGAGAGCGCTGGGATAATGAAGATGGCCACCGGAGAGGGATTCCCCCCCCTCGGCAGGGTGCCGGAACGGGTCTAGATTGGTTTTCGGTGGCTACGAAGGCTTCTGGCGGCGGAACTCCTGATCTATTCTATTCCCGATGTTTTTAGGGTATATGGACATATATAGGCGAAAGAAGTCGGTCAGGGGAGCCACAAGGGTGGGGGGCGCGCCCAGGGGGGCAGGCGCGCCTCCCTACCTCGTGGCCGCCTCGAAGCTTCCCTGACATATACTCCAAGTCTCCTGGATTGCTTCCATTCCAAAAATAACTCTCCCGAAGGTTTCATTCCGTTTGGACTCCGTTTGATATTCCTTTTCTTCGAAACACTGAAATAGGCAAGAAAACAACAATTTGGGCTGGGCCTCCAATTAATAGGTTAGTCCCAAAAATAATATAAAGTGTATAATAAAGCCCATAAACATCCAAAAAAGATAATATAATAGCATGGAACAATCAAAAATTATAGATACGTTGGAGACGTATCAGCATCCCCAAGCTTAATTCCTGCTCGTCCTCGAGTAGGTAAATGATAAAAACAGAATTTTTGATGTGGAATGCTACCTAACATATTTATCAATGTAATCTTCTCTATTGTGGCAAGAATATTCAGATCCATAAGATTCAAGACAAAAGTTTAATATTGACATAAAAATAATAATACTTCAAGCATACTAACAAAGTAATCATGTCTTCTCAAAATAACATGGCCAAAGAAAGCTATCCCTAGAAAATCATATAGTCTGGCTATGCTCTATCTTCATCACACAAAATATTTAAATCATGCACAACCTCGATGACAAGCCAAGCAATTGTTTCATACTTTTAATGTTCTCAAACTTTTTCAATCTTCACGCAATACATAAGCGTGAGCCATGGATATAGCACTATAGGTGGAATAGAATGGTGGTTGTGGAGAAGACAAAAAGGAGGAAGATATTCTCACATCAACTAGGCGTAACAACGAGCTATGGAGATGCCCATTAATAGATATCAATGTGAGTGAGTAGGGATTGCCATGCAACGGATGCACTAGAGCTATAAGTGTATGAAAGCTCAACAAAAGAAACTAGTGGGTGTGCATCCAACTCGCTTGCTCACGAAGACCTAGGGAATTTTGAGGAAGCCCATCATTGGAATATACAAGCCAAGCTCTATAATGAAAGATTCCCACTAGTATATGAAAGTGACAACATAGGAGACTCTTTATCATGAAGATCATGGTGCTACTTTGAAGCACAAGTGTGGTAAAAGGATAGTAGCATTGCCCCTTCTCTCTTTTTCTCTCATTTTTTGTTTTTTTTTGGGCCTTCTCTTTTTTATGGCCTCTTTTTTCTCTTTTTTATTTTTTATTTTTTTTGTCCGGAGTCTTATCCCAACTTGTGGGGGAATCATAGTCTCCATCATCCTTTCCTCACTAGGACAATGCTCTAATAATGTTGATCATCACACTTTTATTTACTTACAACTCAAGAATTACAACTCGATACTTAGAACAAAATATGACTCTATATGAATGCCTCTGGCGGTGTACCGGGATGTGCAATGAATCAAGAGTGATATGTATGAAAGAATTATGAACGGTGGCTTTGCCACAAATACAATGTCAACTACATGATAATGCAAAGCAATACGACAATGATGGAGCGTGTCATAATAAACGGAATGGTGGAAAGTTGCATGGCAATATATCTCGGAATGGCTACGGAAATGCCATAATAGGTACGTATGGTGGCTGTTTTGAGGAAGGTAAATGGTGGGTTTATGGTACCGGCGAAAGTTGTGCGGTACTAGAGAGGCTAGCAATGATGGTGAGAGTGCGTATAATCCATGGACTCAACATTAGTCATAAAGAACTCACATACTTATTACAAAAATCTATTAGTTATCGAAACAAAGTACTACGCGCATGCTCCTAGTGGGGTAGATTGGTAGGAAAAGACCAACGCTCATCCCCGACCGCCATTCATAAGGAAGGCAATCAATAAATAAATCATGCTCCGACTTCATCACATAACGGTTCAGCATACGTGCATGCTACGGGAATCACAAACTTCAACATAAGTATTTCTCAAATTCACAACTACTCAACTAGCATGACTTTAATATCACCATCTCCATATCTCAAAACAATTATCAAGTATCAAACTTCTCATAGTATTCAATGCACTTTATATGAAAGTTTTTATTATACCCCTCTTGGATGCCTATCATATTAGGACTAAATTCATAACCAAATCAAACTACCATGCTGTTATAAAAGACACTCAAAATAATATAAGTGAAGCATTAGAGTTCAACAATTTCTTCAAAATAAAACCACTGTCGTGCTCTAAAAAGATGTAAGTGAAGCACTAGAGCAAATGACAAACTACTCCAAAAGATATAAGTGAAGATCAATGAGTAGTTGAGTAATTATGAAACTATATGAAGACTCTCTAACATTTAATAATTTCATATCTTGGGATATTATTCAATCAGCAAGCAAAACTAAATAAAATGACGCTCCAAGCAAAACACATATCATGTGGCGAATAAAAATATAGCTCCAAGTAAAGTTACCGATGAACGAAGACGAAAGAGGGGATGCCTTCCGGGGCATCCCCAAGCTTAGGCTCTTGATTTTCCTTGAATATTACCTTGGGTTGCCTTGGGCATCCCCAAGATTAGGATCTTGCCACTCCTTATTCCATAGTCCATCGAATCTTTACCCAAAACTTGAAAACTTCACAACACAAAACTTAACAGAAAACTCGTAAGCTCCGTTAGTATAAGAAAATAAATCACCACTTAGTTACTGTTGTGAACTCATTATAAATTTATATTGGTGTAATATCTACTGTATTCCAACTCATCTATGGTTCATACCTCCCGATACGACTCATAGATTCATCAAAATAAGCAAACAACACATAGAAAACAGAATCTGTCAAAAACAGAACAGTCTGTAGTAATCTGGATCAAACATATACTTCTGGAACCCCAAAAATTCTAAAATAAATTTCTGGACGTGAGGAATTTGTCTATTAATAGTCTGCAAAAATAATTAACTAAATGGCACTCTCTAATAATAAATGGCAGCAAATCTCGTGGGCGCTAAAGTTTCTGTTTTTTACAGCATGATCGCAAAGACTTTCCCCAAGTGTTCCCAAAGGTTCTACTAGGCATAAACACTAATTAAAACATAAAACCACATCTAAACAGAGGCTAGATGAATTATTTATTACTAAAAAGGAGCAAAAAGCAAGGAACAAAAATAAAATTGGGTTGCCTCCCAACAAGCGCTATCGTTTAACGCCCCTAGCTAGGCATGATGATTTCAATGATGCTCACATAAAAGATAAGAATTGTAACATAAAGAGAACATCATGAAGAATATGACTAGCACATTTAATTCTAACCCACTTCCTATTCATAGGGATTTTGTGAGCAAACAACTTGTGGGAACAAGAATCAACTTGCATAAGAAGGTAAAACAAGCATAACTTCAAGATTTTCAACACATAGAGAGGAAACTTGATATTATTGCAACTCCTACAAGCATATATTCTTCCCTCATAATAATTTTCAGTAGCATCATGAATTAATTTAACAATATTACTATCACATAAAGCATTCTTTTCATGATCTACAAGCATAGAAATTTTATTACTCTCCACATAAGCAAAATTCTTCTCATTCGGAATAGTGGGAGCATCATAAGAAACTCGAATACTATAAATTGTTTCCACATTAAAGGAGTAATGTTCAGAAAAAGGGTAATCATAATCATGACAAGTTTTATAAATATAATCATCTCTACTTTGTATAGCATAAGTATCATCACAATAATCATCATAAGTAGCAACTTTGTTCTCATCATAATCAATTGAAACCTCTTCCAAGATAGGGGAATCATTACGAAATAAAGTCATGACCTCTCCAAATCCACTTTCATAATTGTCAAAATAAGATTCAACATCCTCCAAAATAGTGGGATCATTACTTCCTAAAGTTGACACTCTTCCAAACCCACTTTCATCAATATAACCATCATACATAGGAGGCATGCTATCATCATAATAAATTTGCTCATCAAAACTTGGGAGACTAAAGATATCATCTTCATCAAACGTAGCATACCCAAGCTTGGGACAAACATTAATTGCATCAAATACATTCTCAAACATGTCATTCTCATCAAACATAGCGTCCCCAAGCTTGGGCCTTTTCATATCATAAGCATAATCACTCTCATCATTAATAGTATGGGTAGCACCAATAGTATAGCAATTATCATCATCACAATGAGTAATAGGGGCAACATCATTTGGGAGAGATACCTTTTCACCTTTGCTCCTTCGTCTTTCTTTTTCTTCTCCACATCATGTGTGGGTTTATTCCTCTTTTTGGAGCTCCTTATTAATGAGATTGGTTGAATAGAAGGCTCCTCCTCGTTACCTGATTCATCATAAGAAATAATAGGAGGATATTGGGAAGCCTCTTCCCTTTCATTAGTATTCTCTTCATCCTCTATTTGTTTTCTTTTCTTTATGTAATTGGCAATATAAGGATTTTCAATGCAATTCACCGTACAATACATAAAAATTTCTTCTAGATCAATATCGAGGAATTTCTCAAGGTTATATTCTAGAATATGCTTACTTATACGTTTCATTTCTTCATAACCCAAAAGCAAACTAAGTTCATTATGATGTGCAAGGGAAATCAAATCATCACAATTTTTGGACACGGTATGATCATGGAACAATTTGCATCGGAGATTTAAATGACCATGTTCATTGCAAAGTTCACAAGTATGGTGAAGAAATTTTAAATTTTCCGCACAAACATCTAGCCTCTCTTGCAACCACTTAGTTTCCAAATACTTATGCCTCTTGCAAAATCTATCTTCCCTATTTGGTGTATACTTGCAAACTCTATGCACTACAAAAAAGTTGACCTGCTTATAAGAGACATTTTCATCATCACTAGTGCAATCATCATTAGTACTATGGATATTCAAGGAGTTCATACTAACAACATTGCAATCGTTCTTATCATTCAAAGATTGAGTCCAAACATTTTATAGACTTCTTCTTCTAGCACTTGAGCACTATTTTCCTTTCCATCATTCTCATGAAAAATATTAAAAAGATGAAGCGTATGAGGCAAACTCAATTCCATTCTTTTTTTGTAATTTTATTTTATAAACTAAACTAGTGATAAAACAAGAAACAAAAAGATTCAATTACAAGATCTAAAGATATACCTTCAAGTGCTAACCTCCCTGGCAACGGCGCCAGAAAAGAGCTTGATGTCTACTACACAACCTTCTTCTTGTAGACGTTGTTGGGCCTCCAAGTGCAGAGGTTTGTAGGACAGTAGCAAATTTCCCTCAAGTGGATGACCTAAGGTTTATCAATCCGTGGGAGGCGTAGGATGAAGATGGTCTCTCTCGAACAACCCTGCAACCAAATAACAAAGAGTCTCTTGTGTCCCCAACACACCCAATACAATGGTAAATTGTATAGGTGCACTAGTTCGGCGAAGACATGGTGATACAAGTGCAATATGGATGGTAGATATAGGTTTTTGTAATCTGAAAATATAAAAACAGCAAGGTAACTAATGATAAAGGTGAGCACAAATGGTATTGCAATGCGTTGAAACAAGTCCTAGGGTTCATACTTTCACTAGTGCAGGTTCTCTCAACAATAATAACATAATTAGATCATATAACTATCCCTCAACATGCAACAGAGAGTCACTCCAAAGTCACTAATAGCGGAGAACAAACGAAGAGATTATGGTAGGGTACGAAACCACCTCAAAGTTATCCTTTCTGACCGATCTATTCAAGAGTCCGTAGTAAAATAACACGAAGCTATTCTTTCCATTCGATCTATCATAGAGTTCATACTAGAATAACACCTTAAGACACAAATCAACCAAAACCCTAATGTCACCTAGATACTCCAATGTCACCTCAAGTATCCATGGGTATGATTATACGATATGCATCACACAATCTCATATATATCTATTCAACCAACACAAAGTACTTCAAAGAGTGCCCCAAAGTTTCTACCCGAGAGTCAAGACGAAAACATGTGCCAACCCCTATACCTTCAGCCGGACTCCTAGACTATGAAGATACAAGATTGAAGACTTCGTCCCGTGTCCGGATGGGACTTTCCTTGGCGTGGAAGGCAAGCTTGGCGATGCGGATATTCGAGATCTCCTACCATTGTAACCGACTCTGTGTAACCCTAACCCTATCCGGTGTCTATATAAACCGGAGGGTTGTAGTCCGTAGGCAATCAACTCCATATACAACAATCATACCATAGGCTAGCTTCTAGGGTTTAGCCTCCTTGATCTCGTGGTAGATATACTCTTGTACTACCTATATCATCAATATTAATCAAGCAGGACGTAGGGTTTGACCTCCATCAAGAGGGCCCGAACCTGGGTAAAACATCATGTTCCCTGCCTCCTGTTACCATCCGGCCTAGACGCACAGTTCGGGACCCACTACCCGAGATCCGCCGGTTTTGACACCGACATTGGTGCTTTCATTAAGAGTTCCTCTGTGTCGTCGCCTTTAGGCTCGATGGCTCCTTTGATCATCAACAACGATGCGGTCCAGGGTGAGACTTTGCTCCCCGGACAGATCTTCGTCTTCGGCGACTTCGTTCTGCGGGCCAATTCGCTCGGCCACCTGGAGCAGATCGAAAGCTACGCCCCTGGCCATCAAGTCAGGTTTGAAGCTTAAACTACACGGCTGACATCCGCGGAGACTTGATCTTCGACGGGCTCGAGCCACGGCCAAGCGCGCCGCACTATCTCGAGGGGCATGATCTAGCTCTACCCCCAGACAGTGTCCTGGAGGCTGCACACGCATCGGTTCCAACCCCTAACTCGGAGCCTATTGCGCCAATCGAGGATGAGCGGTTGGACGTCACCTCAGGGGCTGTGATCCCGAAAGCGATCGAGCCGAACGCTAGCCCCGCACTCTGCACGACCCGTGACTCCGAGGATCCGGACTCCTCCCCGAACTCCGAACCCCCCGCGCCCCTGCCAATCGAATCCGATTGGGCGCCGATAATGGAGTTCACCACCGCAGACATCTTTCAGCATTCGCCTTTTGGCAACATCCTGAATTCTCTTAAGTCTCTCTCTTTATCAGGAGAGCCCTGGCCGGACTACGGTCAGCGATGGTGGAATACGGACGATGAGGAAATTTAAAGCCCACCCACCACCCACTTTGTAGCCACTGTCGACGATCTAACCGACATGCTTGACTTCAGCTCTGAAGACATCGACGGCATGGACGACGATGTAGGAGACGAATAGGAACCAGCACCTGTAGGGCGCTGGAAGGCCACCTCGTCATATGACATATATATGGTGGATACTCCAAAAGATGGAGATGGCGATGGAACAGTGGGGGATGACGCCCCCAAGAAACAGTCAAAGCGCCGGCGTCAGCGGCGCCGCTCTAAATCCCGCCAAAGCAAAAATGGTGATTCCGGCACGGGAGATAATACTACCCCGGATAGCGCTGAAGAACACCCACCTCAGCAAGATTCGGCACAGGAAGATGGAGAAGCCAGCCCTCATGAGAGAGCGGCAGACCGAGAGGTCGAGGATGATAACTATACGCCTCCCTCCAAAGACGAGGCAAGCCTCGATGATGACGAATTTGTCATACCATCAGACCCCGCCGAACAAGAGCGTTTTAAACATAGGCTTTTAGCCACGGCAAGCAGCCTCAAGAAAAAGCAGCAACAGCTTAGAGCTGCCCAAGATTTGCTAGCTGACAGATGGACTGAAGTCCTTGTGGCCGAAGAGTATGAACTCGAACGCCCCTCCAAGAGTTACCCGAAGCGCAGGCCGCTACCCCGATCAGAGGAGGAAGCACCTACATCACCAGCGCATGACATGGCAGACCGGCCACCTCGCGGCCGCGACAGAGAGGCCTCTCGGCCCTCCACCCAAGCCATGCCCCGACGCTGCTCAACTAAGGCACGGGAAAATGCGCTCGATCTGCGAGACATACTGGAGGATAAGGCAGGACAAACAAGATCGATCTACGGATCGCGCAGGCGCCCTACGGCATGTGACAATGATCTTCACTCCAGATACAACAAATCCGGCCAGGCCAAACACAACAGACATAGCTCTTTCGAGCTGCGTCGTGATATAGCCCAATACAGAGGCGCCGCACACCCGCTATGCTTCACGAATGAAGTAATGGATCATAAAATCCCAGAGGGTTTCAAACCCGTAAATATCGAATCATACGATGGCACAACAGATCCGGCGGTATGGATCGAGGATTATCTCCTTCACATCCACATGGCACGCGGCGATGATCTACACGCCATCAAATACCTCCCGCTCAAACTTAAAGGACCGGCCCGGCATTGGCTTAACAGCTTGCCAGCAGACTCAATCGGTTCTTGGGAGGACCTGGAAGCCGCATTCCTCGACAACTTCCAGGGCACTTACGTGCGACCGCCGGATGCCGACGACTTAAGCCACATAATTCAGCAGCCAGAGGAATCGGCCAGACAATTCTGGACACGGTTCCTAACAAAGAAAAACCAGATAGTCGACTGTCCGGACGCAGAGGCCCTAGCAGCCTTCAAGCATAACATCCGTGACGAGTGGCTTGCCCGGCACCTGGGACAGGAAAAGCCGAAATCCATGGCAGCCCTCATGACACTCATGACCCGCTTTTGCGCGGGAGAAGACAGCTGGATAGCTCGCAGTAACAACTTACCAAAGAACCCTGATAATTTGGATACCAAGGACAAAAGTGGCAGGACACGTCGGAATAAGCACGCTTTAACAGCGACAGCAATGAAGACACGGCAGTCAATGCCGGATTCAAAGGCTATAAATCCGGTCAGCGGAAAAAGCCATTCAAAAAGAATACTCAGGGCCTGTCCAGTTTGGACCGAATACTCGATCGCTTGTGCCAGATACATGGCACCCCCGAAAGGCCAGCCAATCACACTAACAGGGATTGTTGGGTGTTCAAGCAGGCAGGCAAGTTAAGGGCCGAAAACAGAGACATGGGGCTGCACAGCAACGACGAGGAGCCCAAGCCGCCGAACAACAATGGACAGAAGGGCTTTCCCCCACAAGTGCGGATGGTGAACATGATATACGCAACCCACATTCCCAAGCAGGAGCGGAAGCATGTGCTACGGGACGTATACGCCATGGAGCCAGTCGCCCCAAAGTTCAACCCATGGTCCTCCTGCCCGATCACTTTTGATCGAAGGGACCATCCCACTAGCATCCGTCATGGCAGCTTCGCCGCATTGGTTCTCGACCCAATCATCGACGGATTTCATCTCACAAGAGTCCTCATGGACGGCGGCAGTAGCCTGAACCTGCTTTATCAGGATACAGTGCGGAAAATGGGCATAGATCCCTCAAGGATTAAGCCCACAAGAACGACCTTTAAAGGCGTTATACCAGGTGTAGAAGCCAACTGTACAGGCTCAGTAACACTTGACGTGGTCTTCGGATCACCGGACAATTTCCGAAGCAAAGAGTTAATCTTCGATATAGTCCCGTTTCGCAGTGGCTATCACGCCCTGCTCGGACGAACCGCATTCGCAAAGTTCAATGCGGTGCCGCACTACGCATATCTCAAGCTCAAGATGCCAGGCCCTCGAGGAGTAATTACGGTCAACGGAAACACCGAACGCTCCCTCCGTACGGAGGAGCATACGGCGGCTCTCGCAGCGGAGGTACAAAGTAGCCTTCTCAGGCAATTCTCCAGTCCGGCCATTAAAAAGCCAGACACTGCCAAGCGCGCCCGGAGTAACCCACAGCAGGACCGCCTGGCACACTCTGAGCAAGCGTAGCAATGCGGCCCCAACCCCAGCTTTCGCGACATAGCGAAACCAGTACCTCGCGTACATAACTACGCACTTGAAATACCATGGGCACAGGGGAAGGGGCACAATAACGGCATGCCCAAAATACGGCTTAAAACGTACTAGGGGCTGCCGGATTCTTTTTTTAATTTTTTCTTACTTTCAGGACTCCATACTTCGGACGACCTGTTCGGCAATTCGACTGCCGCACAAATGATGCAAGATCCAGGGAGGCAGACAAGCCATGCCGCATTATGGAACTCCCAGGTGGTCTCTATTACGAGCGGTATACCTGTTTTAAATACAATTCCGTGGCCTGCCCCTGGTCAGGACATACTGAATAGTCCAATATCTTTTGCTTACCGCACTATTTGTATCGTTCGGCTTTGATAAATAGCCTCTCTATAAACAATGCTTAGCTTTTTGTCTATTTTTTGCATTATCCTCTTTTCACATATATGTTTATTAAATGACATAATTGCACCCGTACACCATGGTACGGCAAACATGCCAGGGGCTTCAGTACCCCTCATTATGGCATGAGAAGTTCGTACACTTTCACAAGTGCGGCACCCCGAACTTATAGCACTATATGCATCGGCTCCGAATCATGATTTGGGTCAATAGTTGGGTTTGCCCGGCTCCTATGTTTTGGTGCCTTACGTTCCGCTCTATCGGCTAAGGTAGCACTAGGAGAACCACTGCGATTGTGCCCCGGTTCAGCTGGGTTAAGCACCTCAGTGGAGAAAGCTAAAACTGACTGTCATGATGAGGCGAGAGATCGGTCGCTGTTCGAGAGGTTTTTCGAGTCCCTAAAGACTTATGTCGCTTCGAGCGAGGAGCTGGCTTTGTCCGGCCAAGGCGTGGATAGCGCCCCGAACTCGGTCTTCCGAACTAGGGGCTTCGCCGAAATTTAAAATTATAGAGTTCTATGGCTAAGTGAGAGTGTTCAACATTATAGTCTGATTGCCTGGTTCGTTGTGCTGAGCGCCTCCCTCGAAGGACCCAACTATGGGAAAAAGAGCGCTCAAGTTTATCCCGAACACCCCAGCACTAGTGGCATGGGGGAAGAAGCCGACGACTGGCCATCTCTCAATTTTTTGATAAACGGCCGCACAGAAAGTAATATTTTAAATTCAATAAGCATTGCTTAGCGCATATGAACAAGTTTTCAGCGCACAGGATAAACACGAACGAGTTCATTCAAAAATCACATCCTTGGTACATTCATCCGCCACAAGGCGGGCACCTGGAAGAACATCCTTGTAGTAGTTCTCAGGCTTGCGATGCTCCTTCCCCGGCGGCGGCCCGTCCTTCACAAGCTTCTCACCGTCCAGCTTACCCCAGTGCACCTTTGCACGGGCAAGGGCCCGACGGGCACCTTCGATGCAGACGGAGCGCTTGATGACCTCGAGCCTCGGATAGGCCTCCACCAGCCGCCGCACCAGCCTGAAATAGCTCCCAGGCAGGGCCTCTCCGGGCCACAGCCGAACTATGAAGCCCTTCATGGCCTGTTCGGCCGCCTTGTGGAGCTCGACTAGCTGTTTCAGCTGGTCGCTCAAAGGCACAGGGTGTCCGGCCTCAGAATACTGAGACCAGAACACCTTCTCCGTCGAGCTGCCCTCTTCAGCTCGGTAGAATGCGGCGGCATCGGATACGCTGCGGGGAAGATCTGCGAATGCCCCTAGAGAGCTCCGGATTCGGGTAAGTAACAAGTAGTTTACTTTTATATTTCTGCTTTGCATGAAGAATGCCTTACCCGCTGCTATCTTCCTCATCTCCTCCAACTCTTGGAGGACCTTTTGGGCTTCGGCCTTGGCAGACTTGGCAGTCTCAAGGGCCGTCGCGAGCTCGGATGCTTGCGCCTTTGACTCAAGCTCCAAACTCTCATGTTTTTTCATGAGAGCCTCAAGCTCTTGCTGCACCTCGCCGACCCGAGCCCCAAGTCTGTCTTGCTCGGTGCGCTCCGTGGCCGTTTTCTTTTCGGCCTCAGACAGCGCCTGCTTAAGGGTCGCCACTTCAGTCGTGGCCCCTACAATAAGCAGTACAATCCTGTTATCTTTTTTGCAATCACGCCTTTCTATAGGCACCTTTTCTGTAAGGTATTTCTTACCTTCTTTCTCCTCGAGCCGCCGCTTGGCAAGGCCGAGCTCTTGCTCGGTCTGCTCGAAGTCCTGCTTCAGGACACCCACCTCCGCAGTTAGCGAGGCGGTGGATAGCAGCGAAGCCTGCATACGCATATTGACACTTTTTTGTTAGACTCCTGCGAAATTTAATAGATCCTCTATTCGGCTTTTCTTTCCGAACGCCAAACAGAGCATCAGGGGCTACTGTCTATGCGGTAATATTTTTACATATTTTTTACCTCGAATCCTGTTAGAAGGCTAGCGCAAGCTTCAGTCAGTCCGCTCTTGACGGACTGAACCTTCTGGATCACCGTACTCATAATAGTACGGCGCACCTCATCGATGGAGGCGCCATCGAGCACCTCCAGCAGATTGTCCGGCACCTCCGGTTGGACGGAGGCCGCCGGCTCAGAAGGCTTGCTCCTCTTGGAAGGAGTTCGCCTAGCGTGGTCCGGAACTGTGGAAGATTCCGGCGCAGTGTCCGGCACAAAGCCGGACTTGGAGCCCTGGGGGGCTTTATCCCCTTCACTCCTGGAGTCCGGGAGGTTACCTTGTGGCTCCTCCGGGACCTCCTCCTCCTGCCCCGGAGCTTGTCGCGACGCCACTTCGGTGTCGTCTGCAGTGCGGGGGGAGACAGCAGGCGGAACTGAGTTCACGTCCGATGAGTCCAGGGAGCCGCCCGACGATTCGTCGAATTCGGCCCGGGGCGTACTGCATAATTACATTCGACATCAGGGAAAGCTATGCAACAAAGGAACATCATGAGTTATTCTGATATCCGAACTTACGATTTCGCCGGACGCTTGGCCCTCTTTGGCCACTCCTCTCTGCCCTCTTCGGAGTCGGGGGAGTAGTCCGGCGGAGGGGTCTTCCTTTTCCTAGACCTCTCGGCCTCCCCTGTTGGGGCGGCCTTCCTCTTCTCTCCTCCCTCTGCTGGGGGGGAGAGTTTTCTTCTTCCTCCTCCTCGTTTTCAAGGGAAGAGGGCATCTCGGACTCGTCGGATGACGAGTCCGACACCACCACGTTACGGGCACTCTTTCGAGTCCCCGTGGTCTTCTTCTTCTTGGCCTTCTTCTCCGGCACCACATAAGGCGCCAGAACTAGAAGCTTCACTAGTAGAGCTGGGGCTGGGTGTTCGGGCAGCGGAGCCAGACAGTTAATTGGTCCGGATATCGCCCGCCAAGCCTGTCAAAGGTAAGGGAGTTTAGATCCCGCATAGAGTCAAACTATGAAGAAAGCTTAACATCCTATAAAAGGTGAAGATAGCTTACCTCGCTAGCGTGACGCTGTGAGTTGTATCCGCGGTCCTCGGAAGCGGATGCGGGAGCCTCGGCGCCCTTGAATAGCACCTTCCAGGCATCTTCGTACGTCGTGTCGAAGAGCCTGCTACGGGTTTGGTGCTACGCCGGGTCGAACTCCCACAGATTAAAATCCCGTTGTTGGCATGGGAGGATCCGGCGGACGAGCATAACCTGGATTACATTAACAAGCCGGATTGGCTTGTTCACCAGGGACTGGATGCATGTTTGCAATCCGGTCACCTCTTTTTCTTCACCCCATGACAGGCCCGTCTTTTTCTAGGACATAAGCCGCATGGGGGGTTCGGATCGGAACTCGGGGGCTGCGGTCCATTTCGGATCGCGTGGCTCGGTGATGTAAAACCACCCGGATTGCCACCCCTTTAGGGTCTCCACAAAAGAGCCCTCGAACCATAGGACGTTGGCCATCTTGCCCGCCATGGCGCCTCCGCACTCCGCCTGGCTTCCGCGCACCACCTTGGGCTTGACGTTGAAGGTCTTGAGCCAGAGGCCGAAATGAGGGCGGACGCGGAGGAAAGCCTCGCACACGACGATAAACGCCGAGATGTTGACGATGAAGTTCGGGGCCAGATCGTGGAAATCCAGGCCGTAGTAGAACATGAGCCCCCGGACAAATGGGTGGAGTGGAAAACCCAGTCCGCGGAGGAAGTGGGGAAGAAATACTACCCTCTCATGGGGCCTTGGGGTGGGGAGAAGCTGCCGCTTTTCGGGAAGCCAGTGCGCGATGTCCTTGGACAGGTATTCGGCCTTCCTTAGCTTCTTGACTTGGCCCTCCGTAGCGGAGGAGACCATCCACTTGCCTCCTGCTCTGGACATTGCTGGAGAAGGTTGAGGTGGGAAGTGCGGGCTTGGGCGCTGGAGCTCGAGTGCGCAGGAGATGGATAGGCAAAGGAGGAAGAATGCGTAGGTAAAAAGGTGGATCCTTATCCCCTTATATGGGTGGATGCGGTTGTGCGTCCCCACCAGCCTAGTAAAACTCGCTTGCCTCCCAAGCGTCGTGATAAATGGCGCGGTTGGGTTACCCACGTTTGTATTGATGAGAATCCCGTAAAGGGGGTACACGATCTCTGCTTTGACAAGACGTGCCAAGGAAACCGCCTCGCAAAACATGCTGAGGTGGAAAAGTAAAAACGATTCGAGTAAAGGACTTGGTCGTAGTGTGATGACACACTGCGGAATACGTCAGCAGTTTTGATTTGTGTTAATATTATTCTCTCTATGGCGATATGTGGAAGTTTATTTTGCAGAGCCGGACATTACTCTTGGTGTTTACAATCTTCTATGAAGGACTTGGAGGAGGAACCCGCCTTGCAATGCCGAAGATAATTTGCGCGCCGGACTCATCGTCATTGAAGCCTGGTTCAGGGGCTACTGAGGGAGTCCTGGATTAGGGGGTGTTCGGGTAGCCGGACTATACCTTCAGCCGGACTCCTGGACTATGAAGATACAAGATTGAAGACTTCGTCCCGTGTCCGGATGGGACTTTCCTTGGCGTGGAAGGCAAGCTTGGCGATGCGGATATTCGAGATCTCCTACCATTGTAACCGACTCTGTGTAAACCTAACCCTATCCGGTGTCTATATAAACCGGAGGGTTGTAGTCTGTAGGCAATCAACTCCATATACAACAATCATACCATAGGCTAGCTTCTAGGGTTTAGCCTCCTTGATCTCGTGGTAGATCTACTCTTGTACTACCTATATCATCAATATTAATCAAGCAGGACGTAGGGTTTTTACCTCCATCAAGAGAGCCCGAACCTGGGTAAAACATCGTGTTCCCTGCCTCCTGTTACCATCCGGCCTAGACGCACAGTTCGGGACCCACTACCCGAGATCCGCCGGTTTTGACACCGACAATTATCCTTTCTGATCGATCTATTCAAGAGTCCGTAGTAAAATATCACGAAGCTATTCTTTCCATTCGATCTATCATAGAGTTCATACTAGAATAACACCTTAAGACACAAATCAACCAAAACCCTAATGTCACCTAGATACTCCAATGTCACCTCAAGTATCCGTGGGTATGATTATACGATATGCATCACACAATCTCATATATATCTATTCAACCAACACAAAGTACTTCAAAGAGTGCCCCAAAGTTTCTACCCGAGAGTCAAGACGAAAACGTGTGCCAACCCCTATGCATAAGTTCACAAGGTCATAGAACTCGCAAGTTGATCACCAAAACATACATCAAATGGATCACGTGATATCCCATTGTCACCACAGATAAGCACATGTAAGACATACATCAAGTGTTCTCAAATCCTTAAAGACTCAATCCGATAAGATAACTTCAAAGGGAAAACTCAATTCATCACAAGAGAGTAGAGGGGGAGAAACATCATAAGATCCAAATATAATAGCAAAGCTCGTGATACATCAAGATTGTGCCACCTCAAGAACACGAGAGAGAGAGAGAGAGAGAGATCAAACACATAGCTACTAGTACATACCCTTAGCCCCGAGGGTGGACTACTCCCTCCTCGTCATGGAGAGCGCCGGGATAATGAAGATGGCCACCGGAGAGGAATTCCCCCCTCCGAAAGGGTGCCGGAACGGGTCTAGATTGGTTTTCGGTGGCTACGGAGGCTTCTGGCGACGGAACTCCTGATCTATTCTGTTCCACGATGTTTTTAGGGTATGTGGACATATATAGGCGAAAGAAGTCAGTCAGGGGAGCCACGAGGGGCCCACGAGGGTGGGGGCGCACCCAGGGGGCAGGCATGAATTCACTTCTTCTCATTTGATACTGGTGCATCGCATTTTTTCATGTCAAGACCATTTTTTGCCAAGCATGAATTCACTTCTTCTCATTTGTGTAAATCCATGGATATCGTTTCTCCGGGTAAACGGTTGAGTGCCAGTTTGGTGGTTCCAGATGTTTCCATCAAGATGGGAGACTATAGATTTCCGTCTTCTCCAATGGTTCTTGGTGACTCTGATATTGATCTAATTCTCGGCATGGACTGGCTTTCTAAGCACAAGGCTCAACTTGATTGTGCTGCCAGGCAGATTCAATTGACACACTCGTCTGAGGATGTGATCATCTATGCCGCTCGTGACGAAACCATTTGACTGTTTTCTCTCAATGAGAAGGGCGAGTTGAATGCCATCTCTCAGATTCCAGTCGTTTGTGAATATCAAGACGTCTTTCTAGAAGAGCTTCCGGGAATGCCTCCTCACCGGCCAGTTGAATTCGTTATCGATCTGGAGCCTGGCATGGAACATGTTTGCAAACATCCTTACAAGCTTGGACCAAAAGAGTTGAAGGAGTTGAACAAACAACTCGATGAACAAGAGCGCATGGGTCTGATCAGACCGAGTTCATCTCCATGGGGTTGTGCTGTTCTTTTTGTCAAGAAGAAGGATGGAACGGAACGACTCTGCGTAGACTACCGTCCATTGAACAAGAAAACAATAAAGAACAAGTACCCACTTCCCAACATCAATGAGCTTTTCGAGCAACTTAAAGGTGCTCAAGTTTTCTCCAAGCTTGACCTCCGTATGGGTTATCATCAGATTCGCATTCGTGAACAAGATATCCCCAAGACAGCATTCAAAACAAGCTATGGTTCTTATGAATATACTGTCATGTCTTTCGGCCTTGTCAATACTCCTCCAACATTCTCTCGCATGATGAACTTCATCTTCAACCCTACACAAATGATTTCGTCCTGGTGTATCTCGATGATATATTGGTCTTTTCCAAGAATAAGGAGGATCATGCCAAACATTTGAGATAGGTACTCGACAAACTCAGAGCATCAATTCTATGCGAAGTTTTCAAAGTGTGAGTTTTGGATTGATGAGGTTCTCTACCTTTGTCATATCATCTCCGCCAAGGGCATTGCTATTAATCCCAAGAAGTTGTCTGCAATTGTGAATTGGGAGCCTCCTCGGAATGTCAAGCAGCTCCGCAGTTTTCTTGGGCTTGCAAGCTATTGTTGAAGATTCGTTGAGAATTTCTCTAAGATTGCAAAACCTCTTTCCAACCTCCTTCAGAAGCATGTCAAGTATGTCTAGACGCCTGAGTGTGACGTTGCTTTCAACACCCTCAAAGAGAAGCTAGGCACAGCTCCTGTCCTGACTCCTCCTGATGAATCCAAGCCTTTTGAAGTTTTCTGTGATGCCTCCCTGCAAGGTCTCGGTGCTGTGTTAATGCAAGAGAAGAAAGTTGTGGCTTATACCTCTCGTCAGTTGAAGCCCAACGAAAGGAACTGCCCCACTCATGATCTTGAGTTGGCGGCAGTTGTCCATGCATTATTAACATGGAGACATCTCTTGTTGGGAAGGAAAGTGGACATCTTCACAGATCATAAGAGCCTCAAGTACATCTTCACTCAACCCAATCTCAACCTCAGATAGACTCGTTGGGTCGAAATGATTCAAGAATACAATCCGAGTATTGAATATACTCTAGGCAAGGCCAATGTCATTGCAGATGCTTTGAGCAGGAAGGCTTACTACAACAGCTTAATTCTCAAGCCCTTCCAACCGGACCTTTGTGAAGCTTTCCACAAACTGAACCTCCAAGTTGTTCATCAAGGCTTTCTTGCCAACCTCCAAGTCTCTCCTACTCTAGAAGATCAAATTCGTGAGGCACAACTTCTTGATGCCATGGTGAAGAAGGTGAAAAATGGGATTGCCAAGAGCCAACCCAAGTACAAGTGCTATCGCATTGATGACAAAGACACTCTTTTCTTCGAGGATCGAATTGTGGTTCCTAAAGGTGATCTAAGGAAAGTCATTATGAATGAGGTGCACAATTCCCTTATATCCATTCATCCTAGAAGTACAAAGATGTACCATGACCTCAAGCAGTCGTATTGGTGGACTCGAATGAAGCGAGAAATTGCTCAATTCGTGAACGAATGTGATGTCTGCAGAAGGGTGAAAGCAGAACACCAACGGCCAGCTGGTCTCCTCCAACCTCTTGCTATTCCAGAATGGAAGTTTGACCATATTGAGATGGACTTCGTCACTGGATATCCCAAGTCCAAGCATGGAAATGATGCTATCTTCGTTGTCATCGACAAGCTTACTAAAGTGGCTCATTTTCTTCCAATCAAAGAATCTATCACAACAGCTCAGCTGGCAGAGCTATACACCTCCAAGATTGTCTCCTTGCACGGCATTCCACAATTGATATCTTCAGATCATGGAAGCATCTTCACTTCTAAGTTCTGGGACTCCTTCCAGAAGGCCATGGGCAGCAACATTCACTTCAGCACAGCCTTCCATCCCCAAACTAGTGGCCAAGTCGAGCGAGTCAATCAAATTCTTGAACATATGCTCAGGGCTTGTGTCATTTCCTTCGGTATGGAGTGGGAAGATTGTCTTCCATATGCCGAGTTCTCCTACAACAACAGCTTCCAAGCGAGTTCGGGCAAGGACCCATTCGAAATTCTCTATGGCAGAAAGTGTCGTACCCCTCTCAATTGGTCAGAGACTGGTGAACGCCAACTTCTTGGCAACGACTTGATCACAGAGGCTGAAGAAATGTGTAAAGTCATCCGTGAAAATCTCAAAGCCGCACAATCGCGCCAGAAGAGTTACTATGATAGCAAGCACCGTGACTTGGCTTTCGAGATCGGAGACCATGTCTACCTCCGCGTCTCTCCAACGAAAGGTACTCGTCGCTTCGGTATCAAAGCGAAGCTTTCCCCTAGATACGTGGGTCCTTTCAAGATCATTGGAAAAAGAGGCGATCTCGCCTATCAACTTGAGCTTCCGTCCAACTTCGCAAACGTGCACGACATGTTTCACGTGTCACAACTTCGCAAGTGCTTCAAGACTCCTGAGTGCACCATCAACTTCGAAGAGATTGATCTCCAAGAAGACCTGTCTTATCATGAGCATCCCGTTGCTATTCTTGAAGAAACCGCGCGCATGACTTGCAACAAGTCTATCAAATTCCTGAAAGTGAAGTGGTCACACCATTCCGACTGAGAAGCCACCTGGGAATGCGAGGACCACCTCCGTTCTGAATATTCGGAGTTCTTTCAGTCCTAGATCTTGGGACGAGATCCTTTCGTAGTGGTGGAGTGTTGTAACACCCCGGATGTAACTTACCATATTTGTAACTCTGACTCTTGCCATTTTCGGTTTAAGTTATGAGATTCCCTTCGTGGTTGGGTTTTGTCTTCGTTTTGCTTTTTGTTCATGTCATGCATTTCATATCATGTCATCATGTGCATCTCATTTTGCATACGTGTTCGTCTCATGCATCTGAGCATTTTCCCCGTTGTCCGTTTTGCAATCCGTCACTCCCACATGCACCGGCGTACCCCTTTTGTCTCTTTTCATGAGCGGGTGTTAAATATTCTCAGAATGGACCGAGATTTGCCAAGTGGCCTTGGTACACCACCGGTAGACCGCCTATCAAATTTCGTTCCATTTGGGCTCTGTTTGATGCTCCAACAGTTAATCGGGTAACCGCGAAGGCCTATTGTGTGTGCAGCCCAACACCCCTCCAAAGTGGTCCAATAACCCATCCAAACCACTCCCATGTCCTCCGTCGTCAAATCACGAATGTGTGGGCGAAAACTACACTCCATTTGGACACTCCTACCTCCTCCTAGCTATAAATATGTGCTCTCCTTGTTCAAATCCGGGTCCCGAAAACCCTAGATCCATCCCCGCCGCCACCGGACACGTCCGGCCGCCACCGGAAAAAGTCTCGCCACCGCCCGCGGCCAACCAGAGGGCGCCACGTGGCACCTCCACCGCCACCCGCTGCCGCGGCCCGGTGAGCCCGCAGCGGGCCCGCCCGGCCCATCGCCGCCTCCAGCTCCCCCGCGCGTCCCTGCGCCCGAGTGCGCCGAGAGCCGCCGCCCCGCAGACCGAGCGCCGCCGCCGCCCAGAATCCCTCGCCGGTTGCTCCGGTCGCTGCCCCACTGATCTCCACCGCCGCTCGCCGCTCTTCGCGTGTCTCCCGCCGCCGTCGGCGCCTCCTCCGGCCAGATCCGGGCAGGAGTCGCCCGGATCCGCCGTTTCCTCGTTGGCCCCGACCACCTCTGCCTCGCCATAGTTGCGTGCATCACCACCTCATTTCGCGAGCCGACAAACCCTAGATCCACTCGGAGGTTGAATTTTTCAGCTAAGTCTTTTCTGTGATAAATTTTATGCCCCTGTTCTTCATGCCATAACTCCATGACCGTAGCTCCGTTTCATGCGCATGATATATCCAAAAATTTCATTGTGATATGCTCTTCATTTTATTATATTGTGGTGTGCTTGTTTGAGGCCATCTTGATGCCCAAATAATTGATGCAAGAGTGCTATAAAATGTTTACTGCTGCTACTTATCATATTATGATGATTTGTCATTTTTGTCACATTTGATGTGTGCTTCATATGAGCATGAGCTCTACATGTGTTTTGATCTATGTCATGCCATATTTATAGATGTGCTTGCCTTGTATTTTTATGATCAATGTGGTGACTAGCACAAGCATGCAAAGTAGCCTTCGTGATATTGCTGTTTTCAGGGACTTAGGATTTTGCTAAGTCCTTGTTTTGCTGTTATTTTTATGCCATGTAAACATGATGCTACAGTGAGATCCATTCTTGTTTTGAGTATCTTCAGTAAGGGTGGTTTGGACATATAGTTATGCTCTATACATCCATCCCCATGTTTGAAATTATGGATTGCCCTAGCATGTCTTAATCTTGATCTAATTTTGCTATAAAATGTTCTTGGAAGATTGTTTACATGTTGATCAATTTTGCCATAGTTGTTGCTAGTGATCCATGCATGCTATGAACTTGATCTTGCCATGGTTAGCTTCTTGAACATGTCTTCTTGCTGTTAGTATGCTTATCTTATCATTCAATGCTTTGTGGTGAGTGTTTTGAGCTCGCAAAGATGCCTACATAACTCTGTTTATGCCATGCTCAGTTTTCTGCTAAGTCTGAAAACTGTTAATAAAACTTGCTATGTTTACATGGGTGCCATCATATCTTCTGTGCCTTTTTGGCTCATGATCAGTAAGGGACTTTTCTTCTATGCATTTAGTAGATTCGTGACATGCCTTTGTTTGCTAGGATATATTCCTGTAGCATGTTGTTTTCTTGCTCTAAACATTGCTTCCTGATGTTATTTCTGGCATGTTAGTATTTTCACTAAGTCTGTGAAGCTGATATCTTTTGCACTTTTGCCATGCTTGTTTGAACCTGCTCTTGTGTGATTTAGCCGTAGCTCAGTGTTCATGTTTTGTCAAGCATCTTGAGTAAATCACTGGCATATGCTTTGTTGCTATGTTGGAGTGCATTAGCTTAGTTTGTTGTTGCATTCTAGATGGCATCGTGTTGTTATTCGCAGAATTATGCCATTCTTGTTTTGCTTGCCATTTGCAAACCGTGCATCCATTTCCGGCGATCTCTATATCGATTTCGACCGAAATCATCTCATCTTTCCAGCGGCACACTTGGTTTGCCAAGTTGATGCCTTGATCATTCTTTCCCTTTCGAAGCACGCATATGCATTGCATATCATGCCATGTTTTGCATCATGTTGCTTGTGCATTGCACCGTGATTGATTGTTGGTCCTTTGCTTGTGTTCTTGATTTGGGTAGATCCGGGAGACGAGTACATGATCGAGGAACCTGTTGAGTACGTTAACGAGGATCAAGCTTTCGTCAACTCTGAGAACTTTGCAGGCAAGATGACCATACCCTCGAAATCACTTCTATCTTTGCTTGCTAGTTGTTTGCTCTATTGCAATGCCGCGCTACCTACCACTTGCTATATCATGCCTCCCATATTGCCATGTCAAGCCTCTAACCCACCTTTCCTAGCAAACCATTGTTTGGCTATGTTACCGCTTTTGCTCAGCCCTTCTTATAGCGTTGCTAGTTGCAGGTGAAGACGAAGTTTGTTCCATGTTGGAACATGGATATTGTTGGGATATCATTATTATCTCTTATTTACTTTAATGCATCTATATACTTGGTAAAGGGTGGAAGGCTCGGCCTTATGCCTGCTATTTTGTTCCACTCTTGCCGCCCTAGTTTTCGTCATACCGGTGTTATGTTCCTTGATTTTGCATTCCTTACGCGGTTAGGTGTTATGGGAACCCCTTGATAGTTCTCCTTGAATAAAACTCCTCCAGCAAGGCCCAACCTTGGTTTTACCATTTGCCTACCTACCACTATATACCTTCCCTTGGGTTCTGCAGACTCAAGGGTCATCTTTATTTTAACACCCCCCCCCCCCGGCCAGTGCTCCTCTGAGTGTTGGTCCGAAACGGGCAGCCTGCGGGGCCACCTCGGGGCAACTCGAGGGTTGGTTTTACTCGTATCTTGACCTATTCGGTGTGCCCTAAGAATGAGATACGTGCGACTCCTATCGGGATTTGTCGGCACATCGGGCGGCTTTGCTGGTCTTGTTTTACCATTGTCAAAATGTCTTGTAACCGGGATTCCGAGACTGATCGGGTCTTCCTGGGAGAAGGAATATCCTTCGTTGATTGTGAGAGCTTGTGATGGGCTAAGTTGGAACACCCCTACAGGGTTTTGAACTTTCGAAAGTCGTGCCCGCGGTTATGGGCAGATGGGAATTTGTTAATATCCGGTTGTAGAGAACCTGACACTTAACTTGATTAAAATGAATCAACCGCGTGTGTAGCCATGCTGGTCTCTTTTCGGCGGAGTCTGGGAAGAGAACACGGTCTCATGTTATGTTTGAACATGAGTACCTTCAGGATCACTTCTTGATCACTTATAGCTTCTCAACCGTGCGTTGCTTCTCTTTTCGCTCTCTTTTGCGTAGGTTAGCCACCATATATGCTTAGTGCTTTGCTGCGGCTCCACCTCACTATCATGTCCTACCCATAAGCTTAAATAGTCTTGATCTCGCGGGTGTGAGATTGCTGAGTCCTCGTGACTCACAAATACTTCCAAACAGATGCAGGTGCCGATGATGCCAGTGCAGGGGACGCTACCGAACTCAGGTGAGAGTTCGACGAGGATTCGGGCCGTTACTATGTTTATTTTACGGATGATCAGTAGAGGAGCCCAGTTGGGACGATCGGGGATCTAGCATTTGGGGTTGTCTTTCTTTATTTTGGTTCTGTAGTCGGACCTTTGCTTGTACCTTGGATGATGTATGATATATTTATGTATTGTGTGAAGTGGCAATTGTAAGCCGACTCTTTATCCCTTTCTTATTCAGTACATGGGATGTGTAAAGATTACCCCTCTTGCGACAGACCTACCATGCGGCTATGCCTCTAAGTCATGCCCTGACACGTGGGAGATATAGCCGCATTGTGGGTGTTACACGTGGCCACCTCAAATCTTCCCTGACGTATACTCCAAGTCTCCTAGATTGCTTCTGTTCCAAAAATAACTCTCCCGAAGGTTTCATTCCGTTTGGACTCCGTTTGATATTCCTTTTCTTCGAAACACTGAAATAGGCAAGAAAACAGCAATTTGGGCTGGGCCTCCGATTAATAGGTTAGTCCCAAAAATAATATAAAAGTGTATAATAAAGCACATAAACATCCAAAACAGATAATATAATAGCATGGAACAATCAAAAATTATAGATACATTGGAGACGTATCAGGTTCCAGTTTGGAACAGTAGTCGCATTGCATACCCTTCTCAACCCAGCCTGGTTGAGGAAAAATAGGCGCTAATATGCCATATGCAACTTGTTTGGTTGCCTGCATCCCTATTCCCTGCATTAGGTAATACGCAAGTGCACTTTGTTTGGTTGGCTGCATTGGCCCTAGCGGCACATGAACACGGCGTTTGGTTGCATACGGCGTACATGTTGTGCTTACCTTGTACCCTAGTTGGTGAGCTTACCCACAATGGTCACACCTAGCACACCAACACCACAACACAACAATGGTGACGAACTGGGCGAAGATAATGAAGTTCTTCAGCTTCAGGCCGAACTGACGATCCACCTTAGCAGCTTCCACTTTGACAGCTCCAACCTTGGCACTGTCGACACTGCTGCCTCCGTGCTTTCGCACCCATGCGGAGTAAGCTTGTTCTGATGCCTGCCTAGTCTTGAACCCTCTATAGTTTCTATTGCTATACTATGCCACTTGTGCATTGGCTTCTTCCCATGAACTATAAACCCCTGGAACCTCACCGATGAACACGGCATACCACTTGCCCTAGCAATGCACAAGAGCAAGAGTTGAAGCAGCAAATCAATGGAGCACAAGTAGCAAGCAAATTAGCACACAAACAACAATGGAGTAGAAGAAAAGTAAAGCATGCATGACCATACGACATAGCAAGTTCAACCTAGCACTACCTTGGTGTTAACCTACCACCACATCCGAAAGAGGGTGTCGTCCTACCACCGCAAGTTCACCATCAGCGTGAGGGGTTAGTATATACCACCTCACCAAAATATACAGACCATCAAATAGTTTTTATGCCCTAGCTACACAAAATGTACGTCGTCATCGTCGTCGTCGTCTCCACTGCCATCGCCGTCGGGGATCATGCATGCTCACAGGCAGCACTACTCTAGTAGTAGTGTTTGCCCAGCCAGCTCCTGAGCCACAGCACCCTGTGAGCGTTGGCCATGGCAACGAACCCAACACCCTGGGCCTTGTTGTCAAGCAGGTGGCTGAGAGCTACAATGAGAGCCGCGTCACTGAATCCACCCTGGGTCATGATAGTGCCATACAGGTCAGGGTGGACGTCGAGGGGCTTGCACTCCCTGATGGTTGTTGCCACCTCCTTCACCGCCTCAGTCATGCTGCAAAAGACATTGATCTCCTCCTCCATCAGGCCTCCTATTTTCCTCTTCCTATCATGGACGGGGTCAAATGTCTTGTCGAAGGGCTTCACAGCGGGCTTGTCAGGGCCATCAAGGACCTCGACGTCCGGTGTCCCAGGGAAGTCTGGCATGGGAGAACCAAGAGGCTCACCTGAGCCCATGCATGCTTCCCAGTTGCCAGCCCGAAGGAGAAGATGTGCTGCATCTGGTTGTAGTTTTGGATGGGTGTGTTGAGGAACTCAGCGTCCCTTGGGTGGTCGTAAGAATGAAACACAAGTGTTGTTAGTTGCGATTAGGATTAGGCAATGGTGGACAGTATGAAAAGGAAGAGGGATGTGAGCTAACCACGACATGGCCGGCGTAGTGCTCTGCCTCCAGAACTATGGAGCAAGTGTTCTCATCCCATGAGGCGCCGCTAAGGTCTCTCATCTTGGACACTTGGATCCATCGACTTCTCCAGTTCCTCGGGTGGTTGTACACCTGGGTGGCAGACACCTCTTTCCCATAGAACTCGAACACCTGCTTCGCAACGGTGTTCAAGTGCACCTCCTTGAAGCCCTTGTCAGTCCTAACTCCACCAGAGATGAGCTCACACATCTTGTTCAGCACGAACGTGGACATGAACGGCTGGCACTTCATGTTGTTCGACCTACCATCCTTCTTTGCCTTTGCTGCTGCTAGCTTGATTGTAGCGGCAGCAGCAGCAGCAGGAGTTGGCCCAACGAGCACTACTGGCACATAGAGGGAATCAGACTCGAACACCTTTGAATCAGGTGCCATTTCGGGCATAGGCTGTGAGTCCTTGACAAACGATGGAGCAAACTGGCTGTCGGACACGACAAGGGACTGACTAAGATCTTGCGTCTGCGTGGTCATGTCCTACAATCGTAGCACGCATTGACAGTGAGCATAGCACACAACATACCAGACAATCCATGAAAGCAGGAGCATACATGTACATGGTTCATCACTATCATAGCAAGCACATGCTTCATCACTATCATACTAAGCATACCAGACAATCTATGAGCAGGAACATGCATCTACAACAAACAGCATGCTACAAATGGACCACCAATAGCTACAAATCACAGATCTAAGCATGATTCAACACAAGCACAAGGTTCAACTTCAAACTCTACTACTAATCTAGCCTACCACATGCTTGAACATCTAGCCCCACCACAAATTGCAACCGCAGCATATCAACCAACCATGTCAGCTCACAGATCAGACCACTAATCAACCATGCATCTAGATCAAACCCTAGCTGTAGCTTAGATCTAGCTAGCAGGAACAAAGACAAAGGGGGATTGAACTCACAGAGGCCGTGGCTGCAGCTTGAGAATGAGGGGGCGGTGGTGGAAGATGAAAGCCAGCCGGTGAAGGAGCTCCGATGCCATGGACCGCCGGTCGATGAAGATGCGCCGCTTACCTGATCGTCGGTGCCGATGCGCGTCGGCGGGAAAGCACGAACGGAGGAAGAATGGTAGCGGGAGTTGGGGCGGTGAGGGAGGGGCTAAATAGGGGTGGAGCGGCGGGAGGTGAGCCAAAATCCTCCCGCCGATTTTTTGGCGACGCGGGCGAGCTCGCGCCATCTCCCTGCTCGGACTAGGGGAGAAGCGTGTCGCCCTCCCCTGCCTCGCCCGAGCCAGGCTCACGAGCTACTGCCGATTCGTGTGTTTCCCCCAGGCCTGGCCTAGACGTGCTTTAAGTCTCGTGCAATGCGGGCCGCACAGTGAATGCAGGAAACCAAACGGGCCAAACTCTTCCCGCCTAGGCCAGGCTAGGCCTAATGCGGGCAACCAAACACGCCCTAAGTCATTTTCGTTGGTGGGATGGATACACCTCCCAAAATGTTTTTATCTCAAATTTTTCGCTTTGAGCTCTGACACCACTACAAATCCCTATTTCCCTCTGTGAAGGGACTTTCTTTTACTTTATGCAATTTTTATTTTGGAATTTGAGTCTGCATCTTCTCTTATAAAAAGTACCAACTAGGAGGCAATATGATCGTGCTCAAGTATTGGGTGTAGTTAATATTCAAGTGTTTCATGAATGGATCAATGTTTGAGCATGATGGGCTAGGGATAACTTATTTTAGCATTGATATTTTGAAAGACATGGTTGCTTGTTGATATGCTTGAGTATCTAAATTATTATGTCAAAACTAGACTATTGCTTTGAATCATATAAAAGTCCCAATGTCCATGCTATAAATAAATTAATATGATATGACTTGATGAACAACACTCCACATCAAAAATTCTGTTTTTATCACTTACCTACTCGAGGACGAGTAGGAGTTAAGCTTGGGGATGCTGATACGTCTCCAACATATCTATAATTTTTAATTGTTCCATGTTGTTTTATTATCAATCTTGGATGTTTTATAATCATTTATAGTCATTTTATATCATTTTTTGGTACTAACCTATTGACGTAGTGCCCAGTTCCAGTTCCTGTTTTTTCCATGTTTTTTATGTCACAGGAAATCAATATCAAACGGAGTCCAAATGGCACGAAACTTTACGATGATTTTTATGGGCCAAAAGGAAGCGGATGGGCCCTGGTTGCACCTGGGGGTGCCCCGAGGGGGGCACAACCCACCAGGGCGCGCCAGGAGGCCATGGCGCGCCCCGGTGGGTTGTGCCCACCTCGGGTGCCCCTAGGACCGCCTCTTTGCTCTATAAATACCCAAATATTCCCAAAAACCTAGGGGAGTTGACGAAATATTCATCCATCCGTCGCAGAGTCCAGAAACACCAGATCCAATCTAAATACCATCACAGAGGGGTTCACCACTTCCTTTGGTGCCTCTCCGATGATGTGTGAGTAGTTCTTTGTAGACCATCGGGTCCGTAGTTAGTAGCTAGATGGCTTCTCTCTCTTGATCCTCAATACAATGGTCTCTTGGAGATCCATATGATGTAACTCTTTTGTGGTGTGTTTGTTGGGATCGATGAACTTCGAGCTTATGATCAGATCTATGTTTTATATCCATGAAAGTATTTGAGTTTCTTTGATCTATTTTATGTGTGATCTCTTATAGCCTCGTATTTCTTCTCCAATATTTGGGCTTGGCCAACTCGATCTATTTATCTTGCAATGGGAAGAGGTGCCCGGTAGTGGGTTCGATCTTATGGTGCTTGATCCCAGTGACAGTAAGGGAACCAACACGTATGTATCGTTGCTACTAAGGATAAAAAGACGAGATCTATATCTACCGCCATATAGATGAACGGATCTTGTCTACATCATGTCATCGTTCTTATTGCATTACTCTGTTTCTCCATGAACTTAATACACTAGATGCATGCTGGATAGCGGTCGATGTGTGGAGTAATAGTAGTAGATGCAGGCAGGAGTCGGTCTACTAATCTTGGACGTGATGCCTATGTAATGATCATTGTCTGTATATCGTCATAATTATTTGAAGTTCTATCAATTTCCCAACAGTAATTTGTTTACCCACCGTTTGCTATTTTTCTCGAGAGAAGCCACTAGTGAAACCTATGGCCCCCGGGTGTTATTTCTCATATATTTGCCTTGCGATCTACTTTTTCTTTACTTTTATTTTCAGATCTATTAAACCAAAAATACAAAAATACTTTGCTGCACTTTATTTTATTTGCGATCTATTATTTCAATCTATTACAACTTTCTCTCGTCAACACGCAATTTCTGGCGCCGTTACCCGAAAGGGATTGACAACCCCTTTAACACGTCGGGTTGCGAGGTGTTGTTATTTGTGTGCAGGGACTGTTCACGTTGTGTTGCTTGGTTCTCCTACTGGTTCGATACCTTGGTTTCATAACTGAGAGAAATACTCTACCGTCGCTGTGCTACATCATCCCTCCCTCTCTGGGGAAATACCGACGTAGTTCCGGCTGCCATCATACTCTTAAACTTATCCGAAACGACCCGAACCATTCCGGTGTCCGAATGTAGCCTTCAATATATGAATCTTTATGTCTCAACCATTTCGAGACTCCTCATCATGTCCGTGATCTCAACCGGGACTCTGAACAACCTTCAGTACATCAAATCACATAAACTCATAATACGAATCGTCATCGAACATTAAGCGTGCGGACCCTACGGGTTCGAGAACTATGTAGACATGACCGAGACACATCTCCGGTCAATAACCAATAGCGGAATATGGATGCTCATATTGGTTCCTACATATTCTATGAAGATCTTTATCGGTTAAACCGCACAACAACATACGTTGTTCCGTTTGTCATCGGTATGTTACTTGCCCGGGATTCGATCGTCGGTATTATCATACCTAGTTTAATCTCATTACCGGCAAGTCTCTTTACTCGTTCTGTAATGCATCATCCCTTAACTAAATCATTAGTCTCATTGCTTGCAAGGCTTATAGTGATGTGCATTACCGAGAGGGCCCAGAGATACCTCTCCGACAATCGGAGTGACAAATCCTAATCTCGATCTATGCCAACTCAACAAATACCATCAGAGACACCTGTAGAGCACCTTTATAATCACCCAGTTATGTTGTGATGTTTGATAGCACACTAAGTGTTCCTCCGGTATTCGGGAGTTGAATAATCTCATAGTCATAGGAACATGTATAAATCATGAAGAAAGCAATAGCAGTAAACTAAACGATCATAGTGCTAAGATAACGGATGGGTTTTGTCCATCACATCATTCTCTAATGATGTGATCCCGTTCATCAAATGACAACACATGTCTATGGCTAGGAAACTTAACCATCTTTGATAAACGAGCTAGTCAAGTAGAGGCATACTAGGGACACTCAGTTTTGTCTATGTATTCACACATGTACTAAGTTTCCGGTTAATACAATTCTAGCATGAATAATAAACATTTATCATAATATAAGGAAATAAATAAAAACTTATTCCCTCTAAGGCATATTTCCTTCAGTCTCCCACTTGCACTAGAGTCAATAATCTAGATTACATAGTAATGATTCTAACACCCATGGAGTCTTGGTGCTGATCATGTTTTGCTCGTGAGAGAGGCTTAGTCAATGGGTCTGCAACATTCAGATCCGTATGTACCTTGCAAATCTCTATGTCTCCCTCCTTGACCTGATCGCGGATGGAATTGAAGCATCTCTTGATGTGCTTGGTTCTTTTGTGAAATCTGGATTCCTTTGCCAAGGCAATTGCACCAGTATTGTCACAAAAGATTTTCATTGGACCCAATGCACTAGGTATTACACCTAGATCGGATATGAACTCCTTCATCCAGACTCCTTCATTTGTTGCTTCCGAAGCAGCTATGTAATCCGCTTCACACGTAGATCCCGCCACGACGCTCTGCTTAGAACTACACTAAGTGACAGCTCCACCATTCAATAAACATATGTATCCGGTTTGTGACTTAGAGTCATCCAGATCAGTGTCAAAGCTTGCATCGACGTAACCGTTTACGACGAGCTCTTTGTCACCTCCATAAACGAGAAACATATCCTTAGTCCTTTCAGGTATTTCAGGATGTTCTTAACCGTTGTCCAGTGATCCACTCCTGGATTACTTTGGTACCTCCCTGCTGAACTAATAGCAAGGCACACATCAGGTCTGGTACGCAACATTGCATACATGATAGAACCTATGGCTGAAGCATAGGGAATAACTTTCATTTTCTCTCTATTGCTACCTCTTGAGCATGTGTTGGTTTTCCCTTGAGGAGGAAAGGGTGAAGCAGCAAAGTAGCGTAAGTATTTCCCTTAGTTTTTCAGAACCAAGGTATCAATCCAGTAGGAGACTACACGCAAGTCGCCTAGAACCTGCACAAACAATCAAGAACCTTGCAACCAACATGATAAAGGGGTTGTCAATCCCTTCACGACCACTTGCAAAAGTGAGATCTGATAAAGATAATAAGATAAATATTTTTGGTATTTTTGTTGTATAGATTGGAAAGTAAAGATTGCAATATAAAATAGATAGTAAACTAGAATTATAGATCAGAAACTTATATGATGTAAAGTAGACCCGGGGGCCATAGGTTTCACTAGTGGCTTCTCTCATGATAGCATGTATTATGGTGGGTGAACAAATTACTGCCGAGCAATTGATAGAAAAGCGCATAGTTACGATGATATCTAAGGCAATGATCATGAATATATGCATCACGTCCGTGTCAAGTAGACCAAAACGATTCTGCATCTACTACTATTACTCCACACATCGACCGCTATCCAGCATGCATCTTGTGAAAGCACGTGGCCATTAATGCTAGAAGAAAGATTAAGCACACTACGAAAATTTACATCTAAGCTAGCCTTCATCTCTTTGATAATTTCATTTTGATAAAAACACAAAAGAGAGGTGGATTCAACTTTTTCACTCATGGGGTGCCCAAATATAGCTGTCATCTTTTCGTATGTATCGATGGCATACCCCTCAAGAAAACCTTCTTCAAAGATAGAATCTAAAACTTGCTTGAAAGAAAAGGGCAAGCCAACATAAAAGCTTTTCAAGTATATCTCAATTTGATATTGGGGTACATAGCTGGCTCGGATCCTTAACAGTCTATCCCAAGCATCTTTCAAAGATTCATCAAGCAAATAACGAAAGATTCCGGGGTCATCTTCATCAAAATTATCTAAAATCTCATTGATAACCCCGGTAGGTCTTTTCATAGGATTATTATTTATGAGCTTAGAAATGATAGAGGGTTTATCCAAGGTATTAAAACTCAGGAAACCCTTAGCCCCTTTTGGTTTGGCCATAGCAAAAGAGAGGCAAACTTAAGCAAACAAGAGGGCGATGAGAGAAAGCAAACGTGAAGTGGGGGAGAGGAAAAAGAGAGGCCAATGGCAAATAATGTAATGCGAGGGAGAAGAGTTTGTGATGGATACTTGGTATGTCTTGACTTGAGCATAGATCTCCCCGACAACGGCGCCAGAAATCCTTCTTGCTACCTCTTGAGCATGCGTTGGTTTTCCCTTGAAGAGGAAAGGGTGATGTAGCAAAGTAGCATAAGTATTTCCCTCAGATTTTGAGAACTAAGGTATCAATCCAGTAGGAGACTAAACGCAAGTCGCCTAGTACCTGCACAACCAATCAAGAACCTTGCAACCAACGTGATAAAGGGGTTGTCAATCCCTTCACGACCACTTGCAAAAGTAAGATCTGATAAAGATAATAAGATAAATATTTTTGGTATTTTTGTTGTATAGATTGGAAAGTAAAGATTGCAATATAAAATAGATAGTAAACTAGAATTATAGATCAGAAACTTATATGATGTAAAGTAGACCCGGGGGCCATAGGTTTCACTAGTGCCTTCTCTCATGATAGCATGTATTACGGTGGGTGAACAAATTACTGCCGAGCAATTGATAGAAAAGCGCATAGTTACAATGATATCTAAGGCAATGATCATGAATATATACATCACCTCCGTGTTAAGCAGACCGAAACAATTCTGCATCTACTACTATTACTCCACACATCGACCGCTATCCAGCATGCATCTAGAGTATTAAGTTCATAAGAACAGCGTAGCGCATTAAGCAAGATGACATGATGCAGAGGGATAAACTCAAGCAATATGATATAAACCCCATCTTTTTATCCTTAATGGCAACAATACAGTATGTGCCTTGCTGCCCCTGCTGTCATTGGGAAAGGACACCGCAAGATTGAACCCAAAGCTAAGCACTTCTCCCATTGCAAGAAAAATCAATCTAGTTGGCCAAACTAAACCGATAATTCAAAGAGACTTGCAAAGATATCAAATCATGCATATAAGAATTCAGAGAAGAACCAAATAATATTCATAGATAATCAAATTCATAAACCCACAATTCATTGGATCTCAGCAAACACACCGCAAAAGAGTATTACATCGAATAGATCTCCAAGAACATCGAGGAGAAATTTGTATTGAGAACCAAAGAGAGAGAAGAAGCCATCTAGCTAATAACTATGGACCCGAAGGTCTGTGGTAAACTACTCACACATCATCGGAGAGGCTATGGTGTTGATGTAGAAGCCCTCTGTGATCGAATCCCCCTCCGGCAGATCGCCGGAAAAGGCCCCAGATGGGATCTCACGGGTACAGAAGGTTGCGGCGGTGGAAAAGTGGTTACGTGGCTCTCCTGGATGTTTTTAGGGTAAATGGGTATATATAGGCAAAAGAAGTACGTCGGTGGAGCTCCTGGGGCCCGTCGGTGTCAAAACCGTCGGATCACGGGTAGGGGGTCCCGAACTGTGCGTCTAGGATCGATGGTAACAGGAAACGGGGGACACGATGTTTACCCAGGTTCGGGCCCTCTCTATGGAGGTAATACCCTACTTCCTGCTTGATTGATCTTGATGAATATGAGTATTACAAGAGTTGATCTACCACGAGATCGTAATGGCTAAACCCTAGAAGCCTAGCCTGTATGACTATGGTAATGAATATATCCTTTCCGGACTAACCCCTCCGGTTTATATAGACATCGGGGGGAATCTAGGGTTACATAGAGTCGGTTACATAAGAAGGAATCTTCATAGTCGGTCGCCAAGCTTGCCCTCCACGCCAAGGAGAGTCCAGTCTGGACACGGGTACAGTCTTCTCGGCCTTCATGTCTTCACAGCCCATCAATTCGGCCCATGGATAACAGGTCAGACGCCCAACGACCCCTTAGTCCAGGACTCCCTCAGTAGCCCCTGAACCTGGCTTCAATGACGAGGAGTCCGGCGCGCAGATTGTCTTCGGCATTGCAAGGCGGGTTCCCCTTCCGAACTCCTAGTTGATCTCCATATGTAATGATTGTATCCGGACTTGTACACACAACCGCAGAGGACATAATATTTGACGAGTTCAACCCACCGACCACTTTTTGGTACTGTGACACCACGCCTGCCCGGCCACTACTTGCGAACCATTTTAGCTGGCCCGTCGCCCCACGTCCCAAGACATGGTCTTATTGGCGCGTCTTATCCAAGCGGAGATCGTGCCTCCCTTTTTTAAGGGATTACTATCAACCCGAACGTGGGTAACCCAACCGTCGCTTGCGTACAACTCCTTGGAAAAAAGCAAGTTTTGAGGCTCAAGAGGAGACGTTTGATATTTGCAGCCTTTATATAGGGGTACAGACCCGTCTTTTTCTTCCACGCTTGCCTCTTTCTCAATCCCTGCTACCCCGAGTTCCAACACCCGGGTTTTGGTCGCCACCAGCCCCAATCATGTCCGGATCCAGCTGTCAAGGCCGGTGGGTAGCTTCTTCTGTTATGGAGGAAGACATTGCAAAGCTTCGGGTGGCGAGGTACCTGACTGCTGAAATCTATCATCGGCTTCCTGCCGAGGGGCAGGTTATTCCCACCCCCAGATCGGGCGAGAGGGTCGTGTTCGTGTCCCACTTCCTTCGTGGCTTGGGGTTTGCACTTAACCCCTTCGTCCGAGGGCTCATATTCTATTACGGGCTAGACTTTCACGATTTGGCCCCGGACTCTATTCTTCTTATCTCGGCATTTATCGTCACGTGCGAAAGCTTCCTCCGAACTCCTCCGCACTTCGGCTTGTGGCTCAAGACCTTCGATGTGAAGCCGCAAGTGGTAGAGGGGGAGCAAGCCGAGTGTTGCGGCTACAGTGAGCAAGCATGCTAGCGCCGTTTGGTTGAAAGGATCCTTCGCCAAATCTTCCGATCTGTGGTAGCAGGGGTGGTTCTATATCACCGAGCCCCGCGTCTCCAAGTGGGCAACTGCGCCCGCATTCCGATCCAGCCCCCCAATTCAGCTTGTATCGTAGATTAACAAGGGGCTGGATTGGGGATCAACGAATGATGTGCAAACTCTGCAAAGTCGCATCTGAAGCCTCATTGAGAGGGACATCGACATAGCCAACAATGTTCAAGTAATGCTAGTTCGTCGGACCCTGCCATGCCAGCGACGGCCTCTCCGCCTATGGGAGTTCAATCCAGAAAGGCCGCGGACTCTTCAGCACTTCTTCGGCATAATGCACGAAGGAATGTGGAGATTATTCTTCAGGAAACGAAGGCAATGGCCGGACACCACCGAAGATGTCGGCCTAGACTGTAACCATCCGGATACCCCAGTAAGTACCCATTTACCGAATACCTTATAGTCAGATACCCAGTGGCAAGATACCAATAGTATCATCCTTTTTCAGGGCTGGATAAAGAAGGTGGAACGGATTAGGTGTCCGGCTCCCCTTCCCGAAGACTCAGTTACTCCTGTGTTAACAAGAATGCTAGCCTCTGCGCCATACCAGGCACCAGCAGGGGAGGGAGAGAAGACCCAAGATGACCTTGGTTCTGGAGGTAAGTCGGACACTGAGTCCAGAGAAATCAACCTTTCCTCGCCCGAAGACGAAGGCGGAAAAGGACCCAGTATCCCTTCTCCAAACAGGAGGAAAAGGGCCGCCTCCAAAGATTGGGAGGGGCGGTCTTCCAAGAAGGGCAAGATGCCACCGTCGATCGGCTTGGGTTTGGAAAGCGTCGCCATTGAGCAGCTCCAAAAGGGGGACAAGCCCTCGGCCAAACCGTAAGAGAATCCGTAGTACTTTGATAGCGTCCCACTCTGTTATTGTTACCGAAGATACACGTAACGCATTTATGCATTTTTACAGGTCGGCATAGAATTTTTCTAGGTGATCCTCTTCTTCGGGGAGTCTCCTCCCAGAGATGATGGAGAGTGAGACGCCTCCTCTGACCTCCTCACCCAATAAGGCGGATGACTCTGAAGTGTCATCGCGGAGGGTCCCTTTTGACCAGGGGACAAAAGAGGCAGTACCCAAAGGTGGACCTCCGACCATTCGGGATTCCGGGGCTGATGATAACAAACACCCCAGACTGTCTGGTTCATAGCCGACAGTGATTTTGGAGATGGGTGAGCAGATTCCTTCAAAGGATGATTGTGCTTTTGGAGCAGCTTCCGGAGACCCAGGGACTCCGGATATGTTGCAGGACATGTTGCGGAAAGCATCTGTCTCGGGGGAACAGCGTACCTTGATGGGTACAGTGATTGAAAAGATTTCGTCCGCGAAGAGCGGATTAAATGAAGCCTTCATGAGCCTACTGAAGGGCTTCGAGGTTTGTGACATAATGTGTTCAACTATGTTTCATTTGCAAAGATGCGTCTGTGTATAGGTAGTAGCCCCTGATACTCGGGTTGGCTTCCATTGGGAAGCAAAACGGAGGATCAAAAAGGATCATTTGAGGACTAACCTGATCAACTTTGAACATAGGCTGCTTCCCCCTTGGTCGCTTCCCGGACTATGGGAATTGTCGATTTGCAGCGGGAGCTTGATCTGGCAGGGGATGATCTTGCTTTAATCAATATGCGTCTTGACGAGTCGCAAGGTATGTATTCGGCGCAATCCTCATACATTTTTGTGGTACAAGCATGATGCTGATATTTAGATGCTGGAATATGCATGGCTGCAGATGGTGCTGCCGCCATTGAAGTTCTTCGAGCGGAGCTGGCCCGGGCCAAGGAGCAGGCCCGTCGTAGTAATGTTGTTGCTGAAAAGGCATCGGCTGAATTAAAAGCCGAACAAGATGCATGGCGCCAAGATGAGGAGAAGATATCCACTATGATGCTCGAACTGGAGAATGCTACCGGCCGGTGTGAATTTCTGGAGAAGGAAAGTAAAGCCTTAACGGCTGATCCAGACAAGGCCTTACAAGAGGCTAGAGCAGCGCGGTCGGAATCCAGCACAGCCCGTGAGGAGGTTCGACAAGCGAGGGAGATTGTGGCTGGAAAGCCCTTTTTGCTGTAAACTAAGTTCGGTGACCCGAACTATGCCCAGCTTAACCAAGTATGGAGTTCTCCGGACGAGTTCTTGGACTTGCCGAAGAGTTCTGCCGATGCGGCGTAGTATTACCAAGCGTGAGATGCATATGCAACGGAGAAGCTTTTTTGGTCGCAGTTTGGCGCATCAAAGCGCCCTCTGTTGCTCAATGAATAGATGTCCCAATGGGTCGAACTTCATAGGATATCCGGCGCTGCCATGAAGGATGTCGTAATCCGGTTGTGGCCAACCAAGCCTGTTCCGAATAACTATTTCGGTTTGGTGCAGAGGCTTGTTGATGCGGTTCCGTGTATCGATGATGTGAAGCGATCATCATGCATTGTGGGTGCGCGGATGGCTTTTGCCCGAGTCAAAACATTCTGGGGGAAGATGAAGGCCATCGATGTTCCAACGAAGAGTCCACCCAAAGGCAAGGACCGCCCAGAACCGGAGCATTATTTTGAAGACGTCCTAGAGGCCGCCTGCTTTATAGAGGGTCGGTGCTTGAAAGACATAATGTTCGAGTGAGGTGTATGAAAATTGTAAAAGATAATTTTATAGTTAATCTATTTATGTTTTGCTTGAAAGCTTGAATTCCTCCTAGGCCGTTTTGATATAATCTGAAAGTTTTCCAGTCGTCGGCTTCAGCCCCCTCGTAGGAAGTATGGGGGTGTTCGGAAATGCATTTAATCACTCTTTATCCAACATCTTGGTCCATGAAGGAGGTGATAATGCGGCGAACCAGGAAATCAGACTATAGGCCTCATGTGACACGGAGAATCGCTAAAGATTCCAAGAAGTCGTCAAGTGGTTGACCAGCTCACGCCGCATCATGACAGTCAGTTTTCGGCTTTCTCTACTGAGGTGCTCGTCCGGTTTAGACCAGGGCACAATTGCAGTAGTTCTCCCTTTACTACCCTAGCCGATAGAGCGGAACGTAGGGTAGCAAGCACATGAGCCGGGCAACCCAACTATTGACCCAAGACAATGATTCGGAGTTGATGCATATAAGGCCAAACTTGCGACGCCAAAGTATGCTATAGAGTTGTTCAGACTTTTACTGGCAACTCATTTGTTCCCACACCAAGCCCCTGGTAGGTTATGCCAAGGTATTTCTGTGAAATAATCGTAGGAGCCATATTTGTTGGGGAAACAATGCGGATGATTAGTTCGGATATTTTTTAATGGGAACTGAGCGATATGCCAATGATTACTTATGATATATATAAGCCATCCTACCGGCTATTTGACATGCTCGGGGTTGGAGGCGGAGGAACATGCATAGTACAGGCTCGAGAAATAGAGAGTGCGGTCTACAAAAAGTTATTTTCAACCTCTTGTCGCACGTCTGCGCCACCAGTCCTCGATGGGGGAATCCTTGATGGAAATAGCCCCTTAGGTGAGTGTACGGATCTGGACTCCGATAGAGCCAGTTTGTGATGTTTATCCTGTTCGTCACCTGTTTTTAAAGGATGGCGAAGGAAGAAATAAAAAGAAAATAAATAATAATAATAATAAGTTACTAGAGTGCTACAGGCTTATCCGTATTGTGCTTCTGCCAATGCCCATGGTATCTTGAGTGCGTAATGATGTATGCGCGGTACAAACTTTGTAGGTGTACGGAGTGGGCGGCGGAGGCCGGGTTGCTATTTCCGTTCTAGGAGTAGTTGATCCTCGGGTGGAGACTGCTTCTGACCCCCGATGTTTCGTTGGTGAACCTTTCCATCATCCCTGTTGCTTGGCGGCCTCCTCCCCCTGTGTTCGGCGTTGAGCTTGCCGGCTTGTTTAAAGACCCAGCAGTTTCTGTTGGTATGATTAGTTGGTTTATCGGGGTGGCCATGAATCTGGCAGGGTCGGTCCATTATCCTATCTAGGTTGGGTGCACTACAAAAAAATACACTTCCGTGATGATACGTGTTTGTCACAGTAGGTCGCTTTTTTTGTCATGCATGTACATCCATGACAAATTTATGACAGAATCAAGATAGTCATACATGTGCTGTCGTAGAAGTGTTCCATGACATTACCAAAATTATCATCACGGAAGTGTCCACTTCCATGACGATAAATCGCGCATCACAGAAGTGCTTTCGTCAAGGGTGACCAACACGTGGCATCCACCATAACGGAACGCCGTTAAGCTATCGGGTCGGGTTTTGGATCCGATAACCCGTTAACAGCCCCGACCAATGGGGATTTTCCATGTGTAAAATCATCTTTGGCTAGAGGAAACACGTGTCGGCTCATCGTCGGGACAGATGGCATCCACTCACTGGACAGAAGGCGCCTATGATACGTCGACACGTGGCACGGCCCAACAAGTTTAAATGGGCCGGCCCAACTAAAGGCCCACAAGATTTTGCGGACCATAATGGGCCGGCCAGCTAAAGGCCCACGAGATTTTGCAGACCATAATAGGCTGGCACAGCTAAAGGCCCACAAGATTTCGTGGGCCATAATGGGCCGGCCCAGGTACAGGCCTAAAAGATTTTTGTGTGCCATAATAGGCCGGCCCAGGTAAAGGCCCACAATATTCTTGCGGATCATAATGGGCTGGCCCAGCTAAAGGCCCATGAGATTTCGCCGACATTAATGGGCCGGCCTAGCTGTAGGCCCACAAGATTTTGAGGACCCTAGTAGGCCGGCCCATTAACTGGCTACCATGTTTTGGGCCAAATGCCGGCCCATATTTGATACGGTCTATTAATGGCCTGCCACGCTCCGGGCCTAGTAGTGGCCCATATGAGATCCGGCCCGTTAAAAGCCTACCACGTTCTGGGCCAAATTACGGCCTAGATCAGGTCCGACCCTTTAAGAGGTTTTGGGCCTAATTATGGCCCATATCAGATTCGGCCCGTCAACTGGACACTATGCTTTTGGGCCCACTTGCTAAAAGCCCACTTAGTAATTCGGCCTGATATTAGTTTTGGCCTGTTAAGGATCTGTTTAACATTTCGGCCCTATATTAATTTCAGCCTGTTAAAAGCCCGTCATATAGTTGGGCCTAACTACGGCCCGGTTTGCATCTGGCCTGCTCGCAGCCGATATCTGATTGGGCCAAACAAGGACCGAGACAATTTTTTGGCCTGTTAAAAGCCCGTGATTTGATTCGCACAATCATGGGCCGGGGTTCATTTCGGGCTGCTGCCGGCCCGTGAGCTGATTGGCACGTTTCAGGCCCAACCTACATCGTGCTTGCATGACGTCCCGATTATGTACCGTAATTTTACGGTTTGGCCGGTTTACTGCGAAGACAGGATATATATACAGTAAAATAACTACAGCATCGTGAATAAGAAAAAACCTATACTATACAGTAAAGAAATTACAGCATATTACATACACTGGGCATCAAAGATCGCCACCAGTGCAAATAAACACGCCGACAAAATAATATACAAAACCGAAAGCACTTCAATAGAGTTCAAGAAAGGTTAGCCCTGCTGGGGAGCTACAGCGCAAGCAGTTGAGCAAGATGATGAGACTGTTCTTGTTCAACACTTATATCTTCCTCACTCTGAAAGATAAACAAGCAGACAGATGACAGGTTTGGCACATAAAAGTATCAGTGCTAACAATTCATCACATTTCTTACTGACGAATAAAGTGACACAGTTTAAATTTGCATTAACACAATATGGTATTGTTCACGTCAAGACATGGCAGGAAATGACATTGTGAAGGAGTTGGCAGCTTCACGACACCACTGGATTATAGATCAAGAACTCATAAGTATCAATGGTTAGTGTGTTGTCAATTTATACCATTTCAGATTGGCAAATAAAGAGACGGTTTAAATAATAGTAGAATGATATGACATTTTTCATAGTTAAGACATTGCAGAATATGCAATTGTGCTGTAGTGGGTAGGTTCACCACACCACTGGATTACAGATGAAGAATAGAAGCATACATGTAGTGCAAAAGAAGATCACTTGCTCTGTATAGTTTAATTTACATGGTATGAAGAAGGAACTTGGTTGTACAACTGAAAACTTAAATTGAGAAAGGACGAACTTTTGTTTATGAACTACATATAATAAACTTTAAACAAGCAATTTGATGCAAACACCAAAAATAAACAGCTGTTGCAGTCATGCCTAACCAAATATATACAACAAAGTTTGAAGGCTTGAGATGGACAAACTTACATTATTGGTGAAGACAGGCTCTATAAAGGCCTTGTCCATGCTGATGGGGGGCAATTCAAGAAGTTTACCACAGAATATTCTTCAAAAGCATTGCCTTTATTCTACATTTTGTTAAGAGTAAATATAGATGTGATAATATACAAAAAATGGAGAATATTTAAGATAAGATGAAGAGTGATGCTACATAACCAAGTAGCTATAAATGTAAGTGCAGCGATACAGGCAAAAGGTACATCCAAGAGCAATGCACAGCTAAACTTCTTCAGTACCAACCTTATGGTAAGACTAAATATAGATCTGATGTGTAGAAAATGGAGGGAAAAGGAAAATAAGCTGTAGAGTGATGGTACATGAACAACTACATGTCATTATAAGTACACTGATAAAGGACAGCATGTACTTACAAGAACAATGCAGAGCTAAAAAAACATTGGCATTGGATATATTCTACACTAATGTAACCATTCATACAGATCAGATAATTTAGAGCGAACAATTGATAAGCAAGCTATCATGCATACTGTTGTCACATAATGAACCAGGTATGTATGCAAGTACAGTGATACAGGACAACAGGTACTAACAAGAGCAAAGCAGCGGGCAGCATATTTGAGATATCCTGTCGTTCTTGTCAAACCGGAATTCTTCTTCGAGCAGATTTCCTGCAAAAAAGATCCGTAAGGCACATGCGGAAAAGTAGAAGTTCAAATTGTCATGTGATTTCATAGACAGTACCTCATCCTAGGAACGAGACCAGTGCATAACAAGGTTTTTCCATTCAATGTCTTCTAAATTTAGCACAGGAGACTTCACCAGAAATTCGTTTATAGACTTGCCATCAAAGTGTGATTTCCTCAAGTAACACCGATACTGCTGCAATGCTTCCTTGAAAAGCACAAGCAAGCTTTGCTCGTCATGACTATCCAGATTGACCCTCGCCTAGTTACAGCAATGTAATGTAAATCATTGATGTGTTCAATCAGCAGAAAATAGGAAAATAATAGCCATGAATAATAGCACTTACACGTAAGTTGGACAGGAAGATGTGAAAATGGTGTTTGTCTTCACAATAATCTTCCCATGATGGGAATATATGCACGTAGTTCCTAACAACATTAAAAGCATTGTCTTTTAAACTGGGAATAAATGGAATGGGGTTCCAATCTGCAGGAATTGGTTGTCTCTGCAGTTGGGATAGGTCTTTGACCGGTGGACTTGCTGTACTTTTTGCTGGAGTGGGATTTTTCTGTGGTACAGCTGGTGCTATGGCAAATGAAATCGGTATACCTTTTGCTCTATTGCAGGTCCTGTGTGGTGGGGCTAGTGGTGTGGCCAGTGAAGTATGGGTACAGTCTGCTGGAGTCGGTCCTACATTTTGTGTCACTGGTTGTACAGCCAATATAAGTGGGGTGCTGTCTGATTTCTCCGGCACCACCACATTTTTCAAGGACTTTGCTGGTGCTCCTTCAGGTTCGGCAATCACCCTCTTCCTTTTTGATGTCTGATGCACAAGAACAGCATTTGAGTGGAAAAACATGGTATGATGACAGATGGAATATGTATTGATAATGGATGGGCATGGCATCTCGACATATATGATGAGTAAACTAAGCAGATGGCGGTGCAACAAACTAGAAGAAATGCAAGACAACATATGCAAGATACCCGCAATCAATAAAACATTGCCAAATTAGAACAGGCACCTTGATGGGTGAACAGGACAGGCCATCTGCCTTTGACTCCTCAAGGTTAGAATAGTCATTAGGATGATATTCTGAACAAGAATCAACAGGTGGGGAGCGTATGAGTTTCATTGCATCCAGAATGGCACTCAATGCCTTGGTGCCAATTTTGTAAGTCATTGCAGTGTTTATCTTCAAGAGTGGACTGCTGCTAGTGCGACACAAAGCAGCTACACAGATCATAGTGTAGATATAACGGGAAAACCTTAAGCATCAGAGTAAAATCAGCAAAGTGGAACTTGCTGGAATATATGTGCTAGTATTGCTGGTACGGCTAGAAAGGCTTCGGATACCAGCTCTCTTCAAGTGAAGGTGCGGTACTATTAATATCAATGTAACTCTCAAAGGCGACACAGCTCCCCGCATTTCCTTGCTATTCTTATAGGATTCAAGTGGGCAGGCCACTACAAATCATATTCCTATGTTTACAAGATCCTACGAATCAAAGAGGCTCAAAGTGTCCATCACAACTGACCGTATAGACCTCTACGCTGCAAATGTCCCTGCTCATCTTCAGTACAAGGAACATACTGTACTACTATCATACTCCCTCCGTTCCAAAACATAAGTCTTGGTAGAGATTTCCACTATGGATCACATACAGATGTATCCAGGTACATTTTAGAGTGTAGCTTCACTCATTTTGCTCCATATGTAGTCCATGGTGGAATCTATACAAAGACTTGTATTTAGGAACGGAGAGAGTACATATTAAAGAAGAACGGAAGAGGAACATGGTAAAGAAGAGCAAGCAGATTTTGGATAATAAAATGTTGGTTGCGCAGTGCCCACACATGATGAACCAGAGCGCATTAAGAATGCAACTCATAGCTGTCTCTCGACCATTTCAGGCGGTTGGATGAAGATCCTACGTCTCCTAACCCTTCTTCTTCCTCGTCTCTGATTCTTCCCATACAGAACACCGCACGGGCCACCGGCCGGACCACCGGCCCCCACCGCATGTGTTCCTCCGCCACCCCCACCCCAACCCCCACCCGCGTCGAGTTTTCTTCGTTCGGCGAGGCCCCACAACCACCCGAGCCCCTTCGATCGCACCGGCGAACTCTGGCGAGCTCTGAAAAATCGACTGACCCAATTTTGAAATTTAGTCTACTGTGATTTAACTAGTGTGGAATATAAAAGGGGAAAACCATAAGCATTGCGAGTATGGTGTTGAGCGTGCCATGGCGGATCTGAAGGTGCAAACCGGACAAAGGCAACTTCGCAACCAAGACAAGAAATCAGAGTAAAGCAGTGGCGATCTATTTTCTTGCTGCGATAAATAAGTTGAGCAGATACGAAAGAGTACCGCCTCTGGTGCAGCGCCATGTAGGCATCTGCTGAGAATTTGACGGTGCTGCGGTAGCGATGGCTGTCGGCGGCGTGGAAGCAAATCTAGGAGGGTAGACGGTGGCGGCGGGGCGCGGTGGACGAGACGGTCGTAGGAGCGGCGTCGGCAAGGTGGACGACGGCGGGGATGAAGCGAGAGGACGGGATGCAAGGATCCCGGTCCGAAGCCGTGGATGAGAGAGATCAATCTCTTGTAATGGACGGCGGTGTCGGTGTATCAGCTCCGGCATGGTGGAGGAGGAGGACGGTGGATGGGGTGGAGGATGGCGGCGGACGGAGGAGGGTGGGGTGGAGAGGGTGTTTTGGCGCCCACGGAGTACGAATGGGGAAAAGGGAGGTAGAGAGGAAGGGGGGAACCATGTATTCAGGGCGCGCTTATCTCAAATGCGAGGAAATTTACAAACTTAGCCCCCGTTTCAAATTTCTACTACATCACAGCAACACTAGTCGGTCGGGGATAGGACGGTAATCTCGCATACACCGAATATTTGCCGATGAGAGTTTGTTTTTGGCGCCCACCGTGTATGAATATGAATCGGAGAGGGAGTCGATTTCGGCCGAGGACACACTGTGTTTTGGTGCCCACCATGTATGAATCCGGGTGAGAGGCGGTTACGTCACATTTGGGTGAAATTACAAACCTACCCCTATCAAAACCTATAGAAATCTAGCATATAGGCTTTGCATGGCAGGGATAGGCAGTAGTGATTTCCATCTCGCAGATTTTGGTTTCGGGCGGTTACTGCGACTTTCCCCGCTTCGTTCAAATTTTGCAGAGTGCACGTTTACCGTGCCAACTCAATTTGAATCCCGTTTGTATTCTATTTTTTTCGGGCGGGATCCATTTCAATTGGAATTACATTCTATATACATCATTTTTTTATATATATACTTTCAAAAGCACAACAAAGAATTCTGCTCCTTTATATGTATAATATGATTTACAAATACAACGATCTCAAAATCTTAAGGTTGAATTCGAATTTTTTTAACCAAATTATGTTCTACTAAAATGTATGGATCAGTAATATCTACATATTAAATAACATAGATGTGCGTGAATTCATATGAGTATGCATGTTTGATAGATCAATTTTGGTTCGAGTATGGATTACATGTATCATCATCTCGAATTCAAATATTTGAATCCCTTTTTTGTTCACTCCTTTCACGCCCATCTCTCTCGCATGCATGCTCCTTCAGGTAGCTATCACTCTCTTTTCTCCAGCTCACCCGCACGCTCACTTCATGTTGCTCCTATCCTCGCAAACATGGTCTCTCGACGTCTCCCTTGAGAAGTGTCACACTCTCCCTATCATTATAAATGACACGGTTTTCATTATCTCTCACGTCTCTACTGTTCTCTGGTATCACTCGGTACCTAAGCTTTCTTTTTCACCGCCAAACACACAGTCTCCGCTCGTCTTTCACTTTGTCTTTCTCTCTATGGGATTCTCTCACACACCCTATATGTCTCTACATATGACTCATACCACTAAAATTACTCTCTCTATCTCTCCTGTAGACACAACATTTGTTGCGGTCTCCTTTTCGTCTCCATCCCAGACTGACATTATTCATTTGTTTACCAATATGACAACCCCGACTACCGTCTCCTCTCTCTCTCTCAGACACACACGCACAACTCCTACCACTAAAATGTGAATGGAAAATGAGATTTTGTTATATCTAAACAAAAAAGGACTGGAGGGAGTGATTGCTCTGACACGGACGCGACCTCTCATAGCGCAGGCATTGAACCGGCGCGCCGGCCAAGAGGGCCGCACTCGCTGCAGGCCTGGCTGAGCATGCCTCCTCGCCGCATGCAACCAGCTTAAGACTGCCCCGCCTGCCTTCATTGAATCCGCACGTGTGCCGGCAACACGTCCTTCCACGAGTCGGCAGGCATTTTAGAACACAAAAAATGACTACAATATAATTAATTTACGCATGGTCTTGACTTGTTGTGCTCGCACTGGTAGCAGGAACTAGTAGAGGATTTTCTTTATTTATAACTCTCCTCACATTTTTTTTGGCTTTGAAGTGAATCATGGTTGTGGACATTATGTATGAATGTGCAGATATCTGTGAACATGAGTTTGATGTGGAAGTTGAACTTGGAATGTCGGGCTTGCGCATGAACTATACCATGTCCAATGCTTCGTCTGTTATTGTTTGGAAAGTAATTGTTGTTATTACATGACCTGAAAAAAAACATTTTGTGCCACATCAGTAGATGCACGGACATCACAACAGGCATGCTGACTGGATAAACATTTGAACCTGGCTATTATGAAGGAAATTTTGTATTGACAACAGTTTTAGATAGCAGGAGATGCCTAGCCTACTCTGCATCTGCTAGCTTATTTCTGGCTTCTTCCATCTCTTCTTTCGCTTGGGTGAAGAGAGCATCTGATTGCTCTTTTCGCTTCTTCAAGAACTCAGCTACATTCTCAAGGGCTGCTGCACGCTTTCTTTCAGCCTTTACTAATGCCACGAGGACACGAACAGCTGACGACTCCACCTGGCTTGTGTGTAATCCAGCATCATCTGGGAATTTGCACCTTGTGTCTAATCCAGCATCATTAGGGAACTGGCACCTTGTGTGTAATCCAGCCTCATTTTGGAAACATGATCTCGAGGTTGACCATACTTCCCTCCTCGCAGGAACTGCATCCTAACATGAAGTTACTTCTTTTTTAGATCAATACTCAAAGCAATCTAGATCCATTTAGTAGAAGCCAGATAAACAGAACTCGGAGAAGTGAATTCAAAAGGAATAAATAAATAAAAACAGAGTACAAGGTGAGAACACCCACTTCCTACATCAAGCTAAAAACGAAAGCATTAGGACGATTAAGACTCTTCTTATTACACATCGAAGAACACCACGCTTAAGAGAAACAGAAACTACAACATATACACATCGAAGAACACGAGGCTATACGAAAGTATTGAAAGGGTGTTACTTACCAAAGCTCGTTTTACAGGTTCGGTGCAGCTCCTCTTTAACTTGCCACGCTCCTTGAAGATGTCCCGAATATCCCGTGTTTGACCTTCATTGCTCCTCTGCATGTTCGCACTCGTGGTTTTAAAATCTCAACATGGCAAGAAAAATATACTACTAGTAATACTCGCGCATCTTGTGGACAACATTAAAGCACTCGTCTGCCATGTTAGAGCATCTCCAACAAGATAAACTACTCATACAAATGCATCTTGATGCGTGCAACGCATGGGCATTTTGCTAGTTCTAAAAACCTTTCCATCATTTGCCACACTACTGGTTGCAGATGAAAAACCTACCCAAGCACAGCGCGATACAGGAGCAACGCACAATTACAAGCTGATATTCTGTCGGACAATGGAGGCTATAACCAATTACTTTTACGGGAACAATAGCACCCATGAAATTTGAAGGGTAGGTATGAACAAAATTGGAACTGCACATGTACTGCTAAGTGATTCAATACACACATTACCAATCGAGGAGGAGAACGATGGTCGTGGCGGCCTCTATGAGTCATGGTCGGCAACAGGAGTCAATTCATTGTCCACGACAGTGGTACTTCTGCGCTTGGCGTCGGCTTCCGGAAAGCAAATACGAGACCGTAGAAGACGATGCCGGGGAAGAGGCTCCGTGTACGACGACGACGGTGGACCGACTCCAGTGCGGCGTACGAGGTCGTTGATTAGGCAGATGCGCTGCGGTGGACGAGTGCGCCGATGTAAAGGGGAGGAGCACGAAGGCTGTTGTGCCGTGGAGAAGTCTATTTTGCGGTGGGGATAGAAATTGGGGAGTATTCGGGTGTACTACTCTGGGTGCCGGGGTGGGGTTGGCTGGGTAGGGTGAACCTGAAGTTACGAAAACAGCCCCCTACCAAGCGTCATCCATAGGCCTGTTCTGAAGGCTGTGATGGTAACTTCCCACTGCTCGAATCAGGGTCGCGGGAGATTTTCCTGCTGACCTCAAAATTTTGTGACACTGGACTCCCTGTGTGGCGTGTTGAGTGATTCGGCTAAGCAACTAGCGAGTAGTAGTAGTAAACTCTGCATATTAGGTTTGACCGAAGTCAAACTTCCTAAAGTTTGACCAAGTTTATAGAAAAATATAAACATTTACCATAACAAATATGTATGATGTGAAAGTACATTCAATAATGAATCTAATGATATTTATTTGTTATTGTATATGTTAATATTTTTTGTTATAAGCTTTCTGAGAGTTTACAAAACTTGAATTTGACCAATGCTAATACATGGGCTTAAATAAAAACGGAGGGAGTACACATTTGTTTTCTTAGTTTGTAGTGAACTAATCATTTGTTGAAATTGTGAAATAAATATATTAGGCTATTGACTTCGAATGTAATGGTCTATACAATTCAATAGTTATAATCATTGTCGAATCCTAAGATGTATACAAGGTCTATAGTACTTCACAACATGCTCAAACTCACATAATCCCAGTCAAATGAGAATCCAAATGCATTTCATAGTTATTACTTTGTAGGATGCAACAAGAACAACCATAACTCTACATCAGCCATTATAGAAGCAACATTTTGACATATCCCAATGTGTGAATGAAACGTGCAGAGAGAGCTTTCGAAGATGGAGCAGATAGGGCGGGAAAGATTGTATGTATGTGGACGAGAGAGTAGGAGACAAACCTAACGAGACAAAGAGAGAGAGATAGAGAGAGAAAGAGAGAGGAAGAAGTTAGGTCTGTGAGAAAGATGCATACATGTAATATACATGAGATGCGTGTGCATCTGGATTCTGTATACGTGGAAGGAGAAGAGACAACATGCTTGATGAGAGAGCAGGAAAAACATGGACGAGAGGGGAAGGATCTCGTGGGTTGAGGGATTGACAATTTTGTGCGGGGGAGAGAGGGATTGGTAATTTTGTGTAGGAGAGAGAGAGGGTGGGAGGAGGAGTCAGTCAGCCGTCGTCACATCACCCTGCTTCCAAATGACCCCGCATTCTCTAGCGCGGTGTGGTCGCCGTCTTCGATCTGCTCATTGCCCTCTTTGAAGATTGAGGTGTTGTGCATGTTGGGGTGCAAAGAAGCACAAGCGAGAGTGGTCGCCGTATAACCTTGGATGGGGATGAATTGTGTGCTGGGGGAGTGTGTGTGTGTTGTGTTGCGTGTGTCTCTCTCTCTTTCTCTCTCTCTCTCTCTGTGTGTGTGTGTGTGTGTGCGTGCGTGTGTGTGTGTGTGTGTCAGATATTGAGAGAAAACAAACCTAAGGAGAGAAATGGGTATTCATGAAGAGATTGTGCGGGCCTTGAGGTGGGCAGGGGCCGGGTGAGGGTGTCAAAATGTGGGCGTTGATGCATGTGTTGCATGCAACCGTGCGAGGGACGGACGAATCAAGAGAGAGAGATGGTTGTTGTGTTACGGATGCTCCTCTCTCTGTCTCTCTCTCTCCCTCTCTCTCTCACACACACACACAAGTAAACTAGAAGACCGTTCTCTCATGTATACACAACATATCGGCATCTGTCTATGTCTCACTCATGCACGATCATTTGCACATTCACACCTCTCTATGTCTGTATCACACGCACACCGTCTCCACATTGCCCTTCCACCACAACACACATATGGACACATACACACGTTCTCTCTCAGTCACACACACAAAATCAGTATTAAAAAAACTAGGGCGCACCTAAAACGTCCAAATCCAAATAAACACGAACTGGAGCTAAATTCAAATATATGGAAATATTGCAGCATCAAGAACTTTCACAGGAAAAAAAGTTGAGTAATATTCGAGGATTGTTTTCACACACACAAAAAGGTTTGGTGGATGTCCTTAGAGCATGACACGGTGACGCACCGTTCGATCGACCACGCGGCCGCGGTTCACGCGCTTGCACAGGATTCCGTATCGTGGCCGTGGTACTAAGGCTGGTCACAATGGGCAAGAACATAAGCTAGTAACTAATAAAAGCGCTGCCTAAGTCTAATGTTTACGTGTACTAGTACGGTTTTCTTTTAAGTTTGACCAACCTTATATATAAAACTAAAGTAAGCTCCCACACGCGCACTCATCAATATGCCGCCGCCGTTGCGCATGCCGACGCCCGCCTGCTCCGGCCAACAATTTCTCGCCCATCACCACTGTGTCGCTGCCATCCCTGTGCCATGAAGCCAAAGGCTCACCTGCTCACGTCGTCTGCAGTCCCTCCTTGCGATGCCGCCACGCTGCCAAGCACGCGAGCAGCTGGTGGAGCCACGTCTATGCACGCAGTGTATGAAGAGGAGGACGAGCACGTGCTCTAGCATGCCGGCGAGGAGGAACTAGCGTGTCATTGTCGTCTCCACCCGCGCGGAGGAGGCGCGCATGGTGGCTGTCGCGGCAGAAGCCGGTCACGCGCGCATCGAGCCCGCAAACCGGGTGCGGACACGGAATCTACCTTTGAGACCTTGAATGCCATGTGGATCCTGCAATCTGAAGGAGCAATTTGGGTCAGTCAACTCATGTGAGCCGTTTGATGCAACATGGATGGATAGAAGGGCTTCTTCCACCTCTTCTGTCGTCTTCTTCCTTCGCTCCGTCGAACTTCTTTCACAAATCGACTGACCCAAATTATACTACTAGTACGAACGTATTAAGTACAGTAGGAACACGAAGATACGAGCAGTAGTACCAACTGCAAGAAGAACAGTAGTAAGACATAGTACTAGTACTACTGTACGTACTAAAGAGTTCAAATAATGAGAAAAAACATAAACATAGGGGATGTTTGGTTCCTAGCCACATATTGCCACACTTTGCCACACCTAACCTTAGGCAAGTTTGACCAAGTTAGGTAGGTGTTTGGTTCTAGCCACATTTGAGACAAGGAATTTTTTATGAGCAGTGAACCCCACATGTCATAGACACAAAAAGTGTGGCAAGATTCCCTTAGGCAAGCCAAAGTATGGCTAACAATTTGAGCAACTCAAGTAAGGCAAGTGTGACAAATGTGGAAAAAATCATGTGGCAACATATGGCAAAGATAGTCATAATCCAAACAGCCCCATAGTTCTGCTGGGGCCTCAGCACAACACACCCTTGAAAATAAAGTAATAAGCAACTAGTCCGCTTGACACTGCAGTAGAACCAGCATGAGCGACGACACTGCCACCTACTTGGAATCCGAGTCCACGTCCTCGACTTCGTCCTCGTCCCTCTTCCTCTTCCTCTTCGCTGACGCTTCTTTGCTTGAACCGGACACTGGGCTCTGCTTCTTCATCCAACCCTTGTAGATATTTAAACAAAGGTAGGCATCCATTGCTGCGTACAGGATGTGATCTTCATCTAATGTCTTCGACTCCCATGCATGATCAAACTCGTGATGAGGTTTCTTCAGTTTAGCGTACGAAGGATCAATCATGGCTGCTGCCAGGGTCAGCATTGAAGGTTGAGAGGAGGACACCAGGCTTGCCTTCTGGAGATCGAAGGGCTGGCCTACAATGAGACCTATCCGACGCAGGACGTCACTGTCGTTCTTAAAGCCTACAGTAATGAATTTCACTCTTTTGTCCTTGAGGAAGTTCTTAAAATCATGGCACTCAACGTCGGCATGGCATATGTGGTAGACCAAGCAAACGTTATGTACGCAAACCTGGATCACGGCGGGCTTCTTCCTCTCTTCGTCCTTTAGATCCTTCTCTCATCCCAGGACTGTGGTGTACTCAACATCTAGCCCAGCGACCCACTCATCCGTTGAACTATTGAACATGTGTAGGAAGCGAGCAAGCCATGATTTCACCGTCTCGGATCCACGTGTGTAGATGACGATGAACTGATCGCCGGTGATGGCTCTAACCTGGTACTCAGCGGCGACCATGGAGATTTGAGAGGCCATGGATTTTGGAGGAGGGTTAGGAGAAGTTGAACTGTTGTACCCTGCAAAAAAAACTAGGAGCGAACTAATGTGAAAGGACGGGACGACTGGGAGCGAACTGTTGTAAGGTAGAAGACGGGGACGAGTAGGGCGTGCGAACGGCGTGGGGTTGCTGGCTTGCCCGGTGGATAAATGGCTGCAAGCCCCCAAAGAGTTCTCGAGAACTATGTGGGACCCACTAGATGTCATGTCTACTAGACCCATATCGTAGGCCTGACGGTATAGCTTCTGCCTGTTCGCACGCCATGCCGGCGCGTGGATGTAACTTCACTTAATTCCGTCAAATGTCGCGCCTCCCACGACCTTCGCCTCCCTCGCGCGGTCGCGCCCTTTGTGACTTCGACTGGCTATAAATGAGCAATTTTTTTGCCTTTTTTTAGACAAGCAATTTTTTTGCCTACTCCGCATGCATGATACTCCATCTGGTCCTTTTTACTCCCGTCAACCGTTTGCAAAGTGTTTGACCAAATTTATACTTTTTTGAACACCATCTTATATTAATTAACCAGCCACACCAGTACACTCATTCGATACAATATTCACCACACAGGGCGGTACGTTATTTACAAGAATACCATCTAATCTATTGTCAAAGCTATACTTAGCGATTAAGTGTGCCACCTTATTGGCCGAACGGCTAATCTTTGACAATTGAAGATTGTTGATCAACTTCGAGATGCTCAACGCTTTCATCTTCAGGTCATGCATAGCAGACTTGTCAACGCTTTGACAGGCATCAATGAAATCCCACGATCAAATTTACACTAAAAATATCAATATCTACAATACTCCCAAAACACTTAGGCGCGGTGCATTAACTTCTACCTCGTTTCTTGTTTCTTGACATATCAACCAATAGGAGATGTGGGTGTGCATGCATTTAATGACTTGAGACTACCAAACACGACATGCAGTGGTTAGTTCATTGCATGCAATGCTATTAATTAGCAAATAAACATTAAGATCTCTCGTTTTCCCCTCCTCCTTGGTCACAGTGCACAATCTAAGATGACTTGCTCACCTAGACGGAGGGAGTACTGATTATAATGATTACTCCCTCCTTCCATCTATATAGGGCCTAATGCGTTTTTCAAGACCGCATTTGACTATTGATAAAATTAATACTACATGACATGCATAATGTGAAAATTATATCATTGAAAGCTCATTTCACATACGAATTTGATGATGTGCTTTGTGTAAGTTGCATGTCATATATTATTGCTCTAACATTTGGTCAAAGTTAGCCTCGAAAAACGCATTAGGCCCTATATAGATGGAACGAGGGAGTATAAGAACTACGTTTTATAATGAGTGTAAAAATATTGATTTGACATTGTGAATGCTGACACATTGTGGAATAGTTTTTGAAGTCTGCAAAAGTACTCAACTAGTGTTGTCGTTCTCCACAAAAAATGTGTTTACCAATGCATGCATGAACTCTAGTTACTCTAACCCCCCTCTCTTCTTTAATTCTTTGCCACATCAGCATGTTTGCTATTCCTGTGTGCATGATACCAGCTAAGATACCAGCATTATGGCCAGCCTTAATCATCGCATGCAAAAATTTAGTGCACCTTGAAATATGAACATGTGTGGGGCGTGTTTGTTTTTAATGACTTGACACTATACCTAGCCCGGCATGCAAGATGACTTATTATGCACCGTTCCCCATACCTGCAGGGAGCCCGTTCGTCTCCAAATTTTTTCCTCTCCATGTGTAGAAACAATATGCCTGCCAAACTCTCCTTCTCCCTCCGGCGGTCCCACCACTCCACCCCTTGTGAAAAAATCTGCATGCATGACTCTCCTCCCCCCACGCTCGTCCAATCCATTGTGACCAGCAATATTTCCACCCCTTCGCTCCCTCGTAATTTACTCCAACAAATATGCCCACGTAGCTGTTACTTAACTGCAGGTGCATTCGGTCACTGACATATGGGCCCAACAGGGGTCTGGCCCACATGTCAGTGACGCAACTGGACCGGCAATTAAGTCAGTGCAGCTCAGTCCATATCTTACGTAGGTGTGCCATTGCTCGCTATAAATACTGCGCCTCCCACGACATCGCTATCTCCTCCCCCTCACGTTCACATTCATCGCTATCTCCTCCCCCTCCCTCTCACGTCGACCACCATGGCATCGCCCCTCCCAAGCCCTAGGAGCCCCTCGCTGCACCGCACGGACGGTCACGTGTCGCCGTTCCGTTCCTCGCCGCCACTAGTCGAGGAGGACGCGTTGGTGTTCCGCTCCTCGCCGCTACGCGACGCATCGCTGTTCCGTTCCTCGCCGCCACTAGTCGAGGAGGACGCATCGGCGTTCCGCTCCTCGCCGCCACTAGTCGGGGAGGACGCGTCGGCGTTCCGCTCCTCGCCGCGACGCGTCGAGGTGGACGTGTCGGCGTTCCCAATCTCGCCAGCACGCGCGCCGGAGGATGCGTCGGCTCCCCACTACGAGGAGAACGTCGTGCCGCCCGCCAAGCCCCCCCCCCCCAGCCTTGAGGAGCTTTGGAAAGAAATGGATGTCGCCTTGTGGGAGGCTTTACCTCCAGCAGAGCGCGCCAAAATAGAGGCGGAGAAGAAGGCCGAGGAAGAGAAGCGCACCGCGGAACAAGCTACCTGGGAGGCCTATGTCTTGTCCGAGAGAGTCAGGAAATTGGCTCTTTGGCAGAAGGCTCGTGCGAGGGCCGTGAGGGTGGAGGAGGACGCCCGTGCCGACACCCTGAGTGCAGTCGGGCACAAGCGCCTCATCTACGCTTGGCGGTACATGGACCGGGTGCACGCTTCCAGCGAGGAGGAGTACCTGTTTGCGCCGGATCACCACACCGGTGAGATCGCGCTCGCCCGCCGACAAGCCGCCAATCAGCACCTCGTGAGTTGCGAGGCTGAGGAAGAGGCGTTGTGTCGGTGCGCTGGGAAACGGCCGCGCACCAGGGCACTCGTGGCGCGCCGCAAGCGCTCCTGCGAGCGCCATGGCTTTTAGGAGGAGTGTAATTTTTGTTTCGTAAGGCGATCTCATTAGTTTTGGGGCGCAAATGATAAATCCCGAACGTTCAGGAATTTTTAGCATCCTTAATTAAGTATGTAAAAGGGAAAGTTTGGAAACCTTGTGTATTCGTACGCATTTTGCAAGTACGTGCATATAGCACAAACTTTACTATATACTATCGCAGGAAAAGAATTCTATGAGACCAGGTCTCACGCGAGACCCATCCTGATGGATGACACGTGGCATTCACAAATCACAAAGCATCCCCCACCCCCACTTAAAAGCCACGTGTCATCCATCAGGACGGGTCTCACCTACTAACCGTGAGACCTGGTCTCATATACGAGTAATTTTTTTCCACTATCGCACTACACGTCTCTCTCGATATATGCTTGCAGACTGTGCTACTCCCTCCGTCCAGGTCAATAAGTCATCTTCGGTTGTGCACCGTGACCAAGAAGGAGGGAAGACTTATACACCTAGACGGAGGGAGTACTAACATTACGATGTGGTTTTTGTAAAAGTAGAAAAACAGCACTAGTCAAGCTTGTGAAACGATTCAATGCAAAACAAATGCAAAAATGCTCGTTTGATTGTTTACTTTTAGCTTCCTTCTCTATGGTTATTTCTCTGTCGTACTTTGTACGGAGTATCTCACTGGTTGGAAAGGCATGCAAATTCCCAAACTGCTTCCTACACCCTGTATCTCACTGGTTGCCGGTGTTGACGTTGTCGCCCATGTCGTCGAGGATGAGGTTGCCGAGGTCGGGGAAGAAGTCATCGTTCGCAACTAATCATGTGGACTAGCATAGTAGTAGGATACAGAGTACAAACATGAATTTTACCACGATTTCAAACAGGAAGGACAGAAACACATATGGTGCAACGGGAGCTGCACCATTGGCATTGAGGTTGTCGCCCATGTCCAAACACCACGTAGACACGGTCTTTGAGCACGGTTCGTAGTCGTTCCACGCTCGGGCATTGAAGTTTGTAACTATTTTAGATTAGAATATACTACTCCTTCGGTGCTAGTAGTAGAGCAGAGTCCTACTCTACTACTCTACTCAAGCAAGTTAGGGCATAGCATTGTAGGGAGTACCAGTACTGTGATCACTCGAGCAAGTTGTCTGGCATCGACATGACCCTACGCTGTTGGTATGTGTCTTTTAAGTCAAGCGGCATGCTGTAGTCATCATCACCTGTCCACTTCCCGCAGCACATATTCGTTTCTCCATCTTTGTCCGCACATAATCTCGTCCAATCTTCCATCCCCGCTAAGGCGCCTCCCCCCTCGTCCGAAACCCAAGCACTAACAATGGCAGAACCGAGCAGCGTCCGCCGAAAGAGTGGCTGGAATTCGCTCCCCACAGAGGTAATCAAGCTCATTTTTTCGCGTGTGGACAATCTCAGTACCATGCCACTCGCCGCGTGCTCGTCGGGGCTGTACCGTTTACTCAAAGCCCTCAGGCCGGAGCTTTTTAAGCCACCTCCTTGCTTGTTGATGCCGCCTGATCTTCAGAAACGGCGTGTCACGCAGCATAACGATCGTAGGGTGGCGAGCACCAACCCCCTTGACTGCGATCCGATCCCCGTCAGCCTCAACTACATTAATGGTATGTACTGGGTCGGCATGAACACGTCTTGGATGGTGCTCGTCGACGGTCGCGGCAGCTGGATGCTCGTGGAGGTCTACACCCGGCGATTGATCCCCCTTCCTTTGATTAACACTACATTGCTTTGGCACTGCGGCCCAGAATACTCGGAATCTTACAGTAGCCAACATGATACCAAGTTTGATTTGCTCAAGGTTGTAATCTGCCAAGTGCCCACAAGATCTGCGAATTATAAAGACTTCAGGCTAATTGCGTTCTTCAACCGCGGTCTCGCCTATCTGACAGGTCACTACGGTAAGTGGATAAATCTGCACGTCCATCGCAGGATCATACATCCTCCATGGTTCTCTGATGCCATTGAACACAAGGGCTTCATTTACGTTGTCGACTCCTTCGATGGCTGGACGTATTGCTGGCCTACTCCAGTCATCGCTACAAACGGCTGTTACAGCAGTATGTTACTTTCCTATGATATCATGATGGCTTGCTTATATTACTGTCAACATTTGCTGAAAAAATATCCATGCTCATAACATGTTGTTCTTAAGATTGACTAAACCAAGAGCCCTTTTTATTTGACTCCAACTTGATATGATGTTGTAGGCCGCCTGGTGTCCCTACCCTTCCTAATCCCAGAACCTTTCAAAGAAAAGCAGCATGGCAGTTGCAGGTGGTTCCTGGCTCGATCAGACGATGGCGAAAGATTGATGATCGTTCGCACGTACCGAACATGTTGTTTCGCGGAATACAATCACAGTCACTGCAAGGTCTTTGAGAAGGATCCCAGCTTCTCTGGGCCTTCAGGAATTTTTGACTGGAGGCTGGTAAGTAGCCTTGGTACACGCTCTCTGTTTGTCGGACTGAATTATCCGATTAACCAGAAGATAACCGACGGCAAGGATCATGATGGCAGCGCGGTTTCGTTCACCAGGCAAAACTGTGTGTACACAGCGTACCATGCATCTCTGCATGCACCATACCCTGATATGTGCCGCCACGCTCTGCAGCCCAAAGTAGGAGAGAGGGTCGCAAGTATCAGACTTCGACCTGTTGGCTGGAGTTTCCCCCGTCAGGCACCCATCTGGTTCAAGCCATCAGCCAATCTCCACAGGTTAATAAATAGTAACGTCTAACTGAGCCAGTTAGTTAGATGCGTACACTTGGTGTAGTAGGATCTTTATTTAGTTTGATGCATACACTTGTTCTTTTTTGGTAGCCCTTTTGTAATGATGGCTGATGTTTGGTTTGGAAGAGAGAGCTGCGTCTTCACTCTTCTGTCCTGCTTACTGCTTCTGTTGCACCCCCAGCCCTGGTTGCTGCTGCTGTTGTTTTCAATGTACAATCAGTAGTATATTTCATCTGTTGGTTGAATAAATGTGTTGTCAGAACGACAAACACAATGTTTTGGAAGTCGTTGCATGGTTCGATCCTTTAGTGCCACGTACCGTACGTAGCGCATACTATTTATCGTACGGAACACATTTTTTTTGAAACTCAGAACACATTTTCCTCTTGTTGATAACATGCAGCCCACTGATGAAGGCCCAATAGAGAAGCCCATAATTAACTGGAAGGGAGGCTCTCACATGAATCCGGCCCAGGTACATGCTCATGGTCCCCCAAACATAAATAAGTAAATAAATAAATAAAGCTAAATGCTCATGCACCAGTTTTTTGGGAAAATAGGTAGCCCAGTATTTCTTTTTGAAGAATACCCAAGCTAGGCCTATTTGTTTTCTCCAAATTACTGGGCTGCAAATCTTTCAAGATGAGGAGGGATGCATTCCAGCCTGGCTTAAGAGTATGGTCAATGTCTGTTAAAAGTAATATCAAAAGGGGTTGAAAATTCCAAAAAAATTATAGCAAATGGGATATAAGTTTCTTTTTTTGTTTTTGTTCTTCACTAATATCTTATACGTATTTCATTGGATTTAATATGACATAGTACTAATTTATTTTTAAATTTGTTTTAGTATGGCTATTAATTTTTGGATTAAGAATATTTCGTTCCCCAGCAAAAATTTGTGAATTTTCAAAATTTCCCACATATTTAGTTAATTTTTTGACCCTTGTACTGACCAGAAAATGGCCAGCAATTCTAAAAATGGAAAACGGGCTGCAATAAATTCCATATGAATTAGAAAATGAGTAAAATTTATAAAAATAATAGCAAATGGGCTATACACGCCACAGATTTCGAGGCTGACTTGTTTACACAAGGCTTTGTTAGTGGACACACGATTCTAGCAGCAGTTAGTGTTGGATGTCCATCCAACGGCCGACGTTCTTCTTCAATCTCTGATCTTCCTGCTCCAGCCGCCTAAACTAGCGCCGGCGGGACTGCCTGCTCCCTCCTCTTGTGGCCCGCTGTGATGCCGCGTAGGCTTCCCCGGCCCACCCTACTCCCTCCGCTGGCCTGGCCGCACGCAATCAACTGCCTCCTTATTACGCGAAAAAATGATTCCTCCAACTGACATCTGGGGTGCACCGGTTGGGAGGCTGACCTATGGGCCTACTAAGTTGACGTGTACGCAGGGCTTGCCAACTTAGTCAACAAACGATTCTAGCAGTAGTAACCGTTGGATTTGAATCAAACGGTCCTGCTGCTTCTTCAATCGCTGGTCTTCTTGTACCAGCCGCCCAAACCAGCGCCGGGGAGACCACCTGCTCCTGCCTCCAGTGGCCAGCTGTGCTGCCGATGAGGCCTCATCGCCCCCTACTACTCCCACCGCTAGCCAGGCCCAGCGGCGACGGCAGCCTCACACCGTAGCCGAACCAGTGAACCCTCGTACTCCTCTCCGCGTGGGCATCCATTGCCGCGTCTTCCCCAGCTCCGCGTCGTCCCCTTCCTAGGCCTCGTTGTCGTCCACCGCCTTGGTGCTCTCGGCGCGGCGTGGTCAACATGGTCAACGACATTCCATCGGAAGAGTACTGTACGTGGAGAGGCTGACAGCTGGGTCCACGGCCACAACCCAGTTTTTTTGTGATTTGCCAAGTAAGTCGCTTTGTCAGGCCTGTTGGGCTGCAAATCTTTCAAGACGAGGAGAGCTTTCATTCGGCTGGCGGAGAAAATGGCCCATCAGTAATGAGAAATGGGCTGTACATTTTTAAAACACATCAAACCGGCAATTAGTTTCAAATATCTTTTATTCATTTCGAGATTTGAAATTACATTAATTTTTATGCGTGGAGAATTTGTTGAATTTTATATTGATATACATTTATTTTTAAAATCAGTTTGAATGTGAGTCGAAATTTCGGGATTAAAAACAGTTCGGACCGCACCAAAATATGCAAAATTTCGTATAATTTTTTAACCGTGGCCACAATATGGGTTGTAATGCAAACAAAAAGAATATGGGCTCCAAAAAACCTTAATAATTAGCAAATGGGCTGTAAATTATTAGAAATAATGGCAGATGGGCTGTATGATGTTTTCCACAGATTTGAGGCTTTCCTAAAAAAAAGGTTGACGCACAAGCAGTGACTGTTGGATGGCCATCCAACGGCCGTCGTGCTTCTTCAATCTCTGCTCTTCCTGCTCTAGCCGCTCAAACAGGCGACGGCGGGACTGCCTGCTCCCTCCTCCCCGCGGTCGGCTCTGCTGCCGCGCAGGCCTCACCGCCCCACCGTACTCCCATCGCTGGCCTAGCCATCCCTCTACTCACCCACACCTGCTGTTATTCTCCAGCGACGGCAGACGAACCAGTAAACCCTCCTACAGTCATACTCCCCTCCGCGTGGGAAACAACTGCTGAGTCTTCCCTACCTCTGTGTCATTCCCTTCCTAGGCCTCGCCCTCGTCCACCGCCCTGGTGCTCTCGGCGCGGCCTGGTCAACGTGGTCAACGACCGACATGCATCTGAAGTGGACTGTACGTTGAGAGGCCGACAGCTGGGTCCACGGCCGCACGCAAGGAAATGCCTCCTTATTACGCGCAAAATAATGATTCCTCCCATGACATTAGGGACCCACCGAAAGGTCCTCTGTATTTCACAAAAAAATGTTACCGCCGCTGACAGCTCGGACCCACCAGCTATATCTTCGCACGCAAGGAAGTGCCTCCTTATTACGCACAAAAAATGAATACTCCCCCTGTTAGCTAGGACCTAGTATAGTGGCAGGCTGACTTGTGGGCCTACTAAGTTGACGGGGACGGAGGGCTTTGTCAACTTAGTCAATATGCATGATTCTAGCTCCAGTGACCGTGCGATGTCCATCCAACGGCCGTAGTGCTTCTTCAACCTCTGGTCTTCTTGCTCCAGCCGCCCAAACCAGCGCCGGTCGTGCCTCGTGCTCCTGCCTCCCGTGGCCGGCTACGATGCAGCGGAGGCCTCACCGCCCCCTACTACTCCCACCGCTGGCCAGGCCATCCCTCTAGTCACCCACACCCCCTGTTATTTTGCGGTGACGGCAACCTCACACCTTAGCGAACCAGTGAACCCTCGTACTCCTCTACGCGTGGGCATCCACTGTCGCGTCTTCCCTGGCTCCGCGTCGTCCCCTTCCTAGGCCTCGCCGTCGTCCACCGCCTTGGTGCTCTCGGCGCGGCGTGGTCAACGTGGTCAAGGAACGGCTTCCATCGGACGTGGATTGTACGTGGAGAGGCTGACAGCTGGGTCCACGGCCGCAGCAAGGAAGTGCCTCCTTATTACGTGCAAAATAATTATTCCTCCACCTGACAGCGAGACCCATCGGACGGGCCACCGTATTTCGCGAAAAAAACGATTCCCCCTGACTGCTGGGACCCACCAGCTACATCTTCGCACGCAAGGAAGTGCGTCCGGGCAAAAAAACAAAATGATTCGCCCCCTGACTGCTGGGACCGACCAGCTACATCTTCGCAGGCAAGGAAGTGCCTGACAGTCGGGACCCACCTGGTCGAAGCATACGTAGCATTGTCATTCTGGTCGCGAATGTGTACGTACATACTGGTTGATGTAGAGGCGTGCACGTGTCGTAGTAGAGGCGCGCACGTGTCGTAGTAGAGGCGCGCATGTAACATTTACACGTACGTATAGCGGCCAGGGTGCAAGAAAGAAAATACGGCCACGTATGTGTACATACGGGCGGGGTCTCGAACGCCTACTCATGCATACGTATGGCGAGGGCTCGTGTACATGGCTGGGTCGGAACAGAGTAACAGCGTCGTCATCGTGTTCATGGGGAGGCAACAGAATGCGGCGTGTTCATGGGGAGGCAACAGAATGCGTCGTGTTCATCGGGAGGGCTTGGACGGAACAGGCGATGGAAACGAGGCCTGGCGTACCGCGGAACGGAGGAAACGGCCTTGTGTTCGACCGGCCACATTCGAAACAGGATCCTGTTCATCGGGAGGGGTCTGGCGTACCGCAAAATGGAGGAAATGGATCTCCTATGGTCGAAACGGGGGTCCTGTTGATCGGGAGGGGTGTGGCGTACCGCAAAACGGAGGAAACGGACTTGTGTTGGAGCGCTACGGTCGAAACGGGGGTCTTGTTCATCGGGAGGGGTGTGGCGTACCGCAAAACGGGACTCCACGGGATACTGTTCATCTCCACCGTCGACCTCCTCCAGCCTCCACGGGCTCCTGTTCATCCAGCCTCCACCGCGCGCTACTCCACCGGCTACTGTTCAACCACCCCTCCACCATCTACTGTTCATCCAGCCCTCCACACCACGGGGTCCTGTTCAACCACCCCTCCATGGGCACCCCTCCACCGTCTACTGTTCATCCAGCCCTCCACACCACGGGGTCCTGTTCAACCACCCCCCACCGTCTACTGTTCATCCAGCCCTCCACACCATGGGGTCCTGTTCATCCACCCCACCACGGGCACCCCTCCACCGTCTACTGTTCATCCAGCCCTCCACCACACCACGGGGTCCTGTTCATCCAGAGGCAACGCCACCGCTCACTGTTCATCCAACACCCCCCCCCCCCCACAACACTCACTGTTCATCCCATCGATCGGCTTCAATTAGCAGCAATAGCGAAGGAATCGCTCGATCGGGTTCAGTTAACAGCCATCGATCGATCGCTCGGGTTCAGTAATGCGTAGCCTGTAGTGCAATCGCTCGGGTTCAGTTAGAGCCCAACGCCTCGCTCGGGTTCAGTTAGAGCCAGCGCCTCGCACACACGTGCGTATGTGTATGAGAGAAACGCACATCGCTCGGCCCCGACCTCCCACCGTAACCGGAAACTCCCCGAAATTTTCCTCCCCCTTGCTTCTACCACGGTTTTTTCCGTCATGGACGGCCCAAAGAATGTCATGCAGCTGCGTCTCCGGCCCGCCCAGGACGAAAAGCCCATTTTCTGTCATGATTTTTTGTCATAGAAGTAGGAGCCCACCACATCTATGACGATACCGGGTTTTGTCACAATTATCGTCATAGAAGTGTCATATGTATGACAAAAAATTTCCGTTCGGCCCAAAATTTCACGGATGTGTCTTTTTTTTTGTAGTGGTGGTTCGTCTCGATTCGCCTTGAATGGCTTCTTCAGCTGACCGGGCTTGGGGTTGCTGAATCCGGCGTTGACCGCTGTGTCGCCTTATCTTTCATTGTCATTGCGACTGTTGTTTTTGCTTCCTCGTGGCTTGCCGTTGCCGTCTCAAATTTCAGACGTGCCCTGGTTGCTGGCGCTATTGCTTCTACGAGCGAGCCAGCTGTCTTCTCCCGCGCAAAAGCGGGTCATCAGAGCAGTGAGGGCTGTCATGGATTTAGGTCCTTCTTGGCCGAGGTGGTGTGCAAGCCATTCATCCCGGACGCTGTGTCTGAAAGCCGCAAGGGCTTCCGCGTCTGGACAGTCGACGATTTGGTTCTTTTTGACTAAGAACCGAGTCCAGAGCTCCCTGGCTGATTCTTCGGGCTGTTGGACAATGTGGCATAAGTCATCGGCATCGGGTTGCCGGACATATGTACCTTGGAAGTTGTCAAGGAAGGCTTCTTCCAAGTCCTCCCAGCTGCCTATGGAGTTTTCAGGCAGGCTATTTAACCAGTACCAAGCTGGCCCTTTTAGTTTTAGTGGGAGGTATTTAATGGCATGGAGGTCGTCCCCACAGTCCATATGGATGTGGAGGATGAAATCTTCTATCCATACTGCGGGATCGGTTGTCCCGTCGTATGATTCAATATTGACGGGTTTGAATCCTTCGGGGAATACATGATCCATTACTTCATCAGTGAAGCAAAGCGGGTGTGCGGCGCCTCTATGTTGGGCCACACTTTGACGTAACTCCGAAGGAGTCCCTTTGCGGTTTTCGGATCGGGCGTGGCGAGGTTTGACACATCTGAATAGGTAGACATTGTCGCGTGTTGAAGCATATTTTCGCGATCCGTAGATCGGTCTTGCGTTTCCTGCTCTATTGTCCGAGTCCCTCTGCAGGTTGTCTAGGTAAACTTGACCTGCGTTGTTCTTGCCTTTACGGTGAGGTGGGGTGGTCTGGTGTTCGGCTTGAGTTGCCTCTTTATCCGGACAGAGTTGTCGGCGACCCGCCACATTGTGTGATGGTGGTATGGGCTCCAACGCCCCGTCATTGGACTGGTATAGCAATCTGTGCTTTGGGTAGCTGCTACCTCTTGAGCACTGCGTTGGTTTTCCCCGAAGAGGAAGGGATGATGCAGCAAAGTAGCGTAAGTATTTCCCTCAGTTTTTTAGAACCAAGGTATCAATCCAGTAGGAGGCTACGTGCCAGTCCCTCGTACCTGCACAAAACAAATAAATCCTCGCAACCAACGCAATAAGGGGTTGTCAATCCCTACACGGCCACTTACGAGAGTGAGATCTGATAGATATGATAAGATAATATTTTTGGTATTCTGTGATAAAGATGCAAAGTAAAATAAAAGCAAAGTAAAAAGTAAAGGAAATAACTAAGTAGTAGGAGATTAATATGATGAAGATAGACCCGGGGGCCATAGGTTTCACTAGTGGCTTCTCTCGAGAGCATAAGTATTCTACGGTGGGTGAACAAATTACTGTTGAGAAATTGACAGAATTGAGCATAGTTATGAGAATATCTAGGCATGATCATGTATATAGGCATCACGTCCGAGACAAGTAGACCGACTCCTGCCTGCATCTACTACTATTACTCCACTCATCGACCGCTATCCAACATGCATCTAGAGTATTAAGTTAATGAAAACAGAGTAACGCCTTAAGCAAGATGACATGATGTAGAGGGATAAACTCATGCAATATGATGAAAACCCCATCTTGTTATCCTCGATGGCAACAATACAATACGTGCCTTGCTGCCCCTACTGTCACTGGGAAAGGACACCGCAAGATTGAACCCAAAGCTAAGCACTTCTCCCATTGCAAGAAAGATCAATCTAGTAGGCCAAACCAAATTGATAATTCGAAGAGACTTGCAAAGATAACCAATCATACATAAAAGAATTCAGAGAAGATTCAAATATTGTTCATAGATAGACTTGATCATAAACCCACAATTCATCGGTCTCAACAAACACACCGCAAAAAGAAGATTACATCGAATAGTTCTCCACAAGAGAGGGGGGGAACATTGTATTGAGATCCAAAAAGAGAGAAGAAGCCATCTAGCTAATAACTATGGACCCGTAGGTCTGAGGTGAACTACTCACACTTCATCGGAGGGGCTATGGTGTTTCTATGGAAGCCCTCCGTGATCGATGCCCCCTCCGGCGGAGCTCCGGAACAGGCCCCAAGATGGGATCTCGTGGAGACAAAAAGTTGCAGCGGTGGAATTAGGGTTTTGGCTCCGTATCTGATCGTTTGGGGGTACGTAGGTATATATAGGAGGAAGGAGTACGTCGGTGGAGCAACAGGGGGCCCACAAGGGTGGAGGGCGCGCCTGGGGGGGTAGGCGCGCCCCCTACCTCGTGGCCTCCTCTTTTGTGTCTTGACGTAGGGTCCAAGTCTCCTGGGTCTTGTTCGTTGAGAAAATCACGTTCCCGAAGGTTTCATTCCGTTTGGACTCCGTTTGATATTCCTTTTCTTCGAAACCTAAAACAGGCAAAAAACAGCAATTCTGCGCTGGGCCTCCGGTTAATAGGTTAGTCCCAAAATAATATAAAAGTGGATAATAAATCCCAATAATGTCCAAAATAGTAGATAATATAGCATGGAGCAATCAAAAATTATAGATACGTTGGAGACATATCAAGCATCCCCAAGCTTAATTCCTGCTCGTCCTCGAGTAGGCAAATGATAAAAACAGATTTTTTTGATGCGAAATGCTACTTGGCATAATATTAATGTAATTCTTCTTAATTGTGGTATGAATATTCAGATCCGAAAGATTCAAGACAAAAGTTCATATTGACATAAAAATAATAATACTTCAAGCATACTAACTAAGCAATTATGTCTTCTCAAAATAACATGGCCAAAGAAAGTTCATCCCTACAAAATCATATAGTTTAGTCATGCTCCATTTTCGTCACACAAGAATGCTCTCATCATGCACAACCCCGATGACAAGCCAAGCAATTGTTTCATACTTTAGTAATCTCAAACCTATAAACTTTCACGCAATATATGAGCACGAGCCATGGACATAGCACTATGGGTGGAATAGAATATAATGCGGGGGGTTATGTGGAGAATACAAAAAGGAGGAAGTCTCACATCAACGAGGCTAATCAATGGGCTATGGAGATGCCCATTGATTGATGTTAATTCAAGGAATAGGGATTGCCATGCAACGGATGCACTAGAGCTATAAATGTATGAAAGCTCAACAAAAGAAACTAAGTGGGTGTGCATCCAACTTGCTTGCTCACGAAGACCTAGGGCACTTGAGGAGGCCCATTGTTGGAATATACAAGCCAATTTCTATAATGAAAAATTCCCACTAGTATATGAAAGTGACAAAACAAGAGACTCTCTATCATGAATATTATGGTGCTACTTTGAAGCACAAGTGTGGCAAAGGATAGTAACATTGTCCCTTCTCTCTTTTTCTCTCATTTTTTTATTTGGCCTTTCTCTTTTTTTATATGGCCTTTCTCTCTTTTTTTTAGTTACTCACTTGGGACAATGCTCTAGAAAATGATGATCATCACACTTCTATTTATTTACAACTCGATACTAGAACAAAAGATGACTCTATATGAATGCCTCCGGCGGTGTACCGGGATATGCAATGGACCAAGAGTGACATGTATGAAAGATTTATGAACGGTGGCTTTGCCACAAATACTATGTCAACTACATGATCATGCTAAGCAATATGACAATAATGAATGTGTCATGATAAACAGAATGGTGGAAAGTTGCATGGCAATATATCTCGGAATGGCTATGGAAATGCCATAATAGGTAGGTATGGTGGCTGTTTTGAGGAAGATATAAGGAGGTTTATGTGTGAAAGAGTGTATCATATCACGGGGTTTGGATGCACCGGCGAAGTTTGCGCCAACTCTCAATGTGAGAAAGGGCAATGCACGGTACTGAAGAGGCTAGCAAGGATGGAAGGGTGAGAGTGCGTATAATCCATGGACTCAACATTAGTCATAAAGAACTCACATACTTATTGCAAAAATCTACAAGTCATCAAAAACCTCGGTACTACGCGCATGCTCCTAGGGGGATAGATTGGTAGGAAAAGACCATCGCTCGTCCCCGACCGCCACTCATAAGGAAGACAATCAAATAACACCTCATGTTTCAAATTTGTTACATAACATTTACCATACGTGCATGCTACGGGACTTGCAAACTTCAACACAAGCATTTCTCAATTTCACAACTACTCAACTAGCACGACTTTGGTATTATTACCTCCATATCTCAAAACAATCATCAAGCATCAAACTTCTCTTAGTATTCAAAACACTCATAAGAAAATTTTACTAATCTTGAATACCTAGCATATTACGATTTTAAGCAAATTACCATGCTATTTAAGACTCTCAAAACAATCTAAGTGAATCATGATAGATCAATAGTTTCTATAAAACAAATCCACCACCGTGCTCTAAAAGATATAAGTGAAGTACTAGAGCAAAACTATATAACTCAAAAGATATAAGCGAAGCACATAGAGTATTCTAACAAATTCCAAATCATGTATGGCTCTCTCAAAAGGTGTGTACAGCAAGGATGATTGTGGTAAACTAAAAAGTAAAGACTCAAATCATACAAGACGCTCCAAGCAAAACACATATCATGTGGCGAATAAAAATATAACTCCAAGTAAAGTTACCGATAGAAGTAGACGAAAGAGGGGATGCCTTCCGGGGCATCCCCAAGCTTTGGCTTCTAGGTGTCCTTAGATTATCTTGGGGGTGCCATGGGAATCCCCAAGCTTAGGCTCTTGCCACTCCTTGTTCCATAATCCATCAAATATTTACCCAAAACTTGAAAACTTCACAACACAAAACTCAAAATAGAAAATCTCGTGAGCTCCGTTAGCGAAAGAAAACAAAATACCACTTCAAGGTACTGTAATGAACTCATTCTTTATTTATATTGGTGTTAACCCTACTGTATTCCAACTTTTCTATGGTTTATAAAGTATTTTACTAGCCATAGATTCATCAAAATAAGCAAACAACACACAAAAAACAGAATCTGTCAAAAACAGAACAGTCTGTAGTAATCTGTAGCTAGCGCAAGATCTGGAACCCCAAAAATACTAAAATAAATTTATGGACGTGAGGAATTTATCTATTAATCATCTGCAAAAATAATTAACTAAATAGCACTTTCCAAATAAAAATTGAAGCAGTTCTCGTGAGTGCTAAAGTTTCTGTTTTTTACAGCAAGTGTAACAAGACTTTCCCAAGTCTTCCCAACGGTTCTACTTGGCACAAACACTAATTAAACACAAAAAACACAACCAAAACAGAGTATAGACAATTTATTTATTACTAAACAGGAGCAAAAAGCAAGGAATAAAAATAAAATTGGGTTGCCTCCCAACAAGCGCTATCGTTTAACGCCCCTAGCTAGGCATAACAAGCAAGGATAGATCTAGGTATTGCCATAATAATAAGATAGATCATTAAAACTCATTTCATATTCTCTACGTTCGGCGGCAAGTTTTCTTTGAGGCAAGCAAAAGTAATCAAAAGGGCTAAATTTAATGGGACAAAAGTCCCCAAGATCAACCTTGGGAGGTATAGGTTCCTCCTTTGGTCCTTCATATTGCACAACCAATTCATCATTATAAGCATTCTTTTGACAGAACTTTGTGAGCCTTTATTCAAGAGAATATCCTAGTTCATTATTTCGAATAGCCAAATCATCATTAAGTTCAGAAATTCTATCAACTAAAACATTGGTAGGAACCCTTTTTCTAAGATTTTCATTGAAAGCAACATAGTCTAGAGATTGAAAACGCATTATTTCTTCTTGATCAAAGAGGATGGCCTCTATGGGAGGACGGCAAGCATCCACCCTATAATGTGCAAAGATTTATTTGGCCTCTTGTATTATGAATCTAAACTCATGAGCCAAAAAGATAGTAGCGGCACGCTTAACAAAAGAATGCTCAATATTAGAAAATTCTAGGAAAATCCTTTGTATGCAAGGATGCATGTGCATGAATTGTCTTTCAAGTTCAACTACAAGCATGGCAATAGCGTCCGCAAGACTACTAGTTCTATGAAGGATAGAACTACCCATAGAAGGTAAAGCACCTGCACAAGTAAAGAAATCTTGAATAACTCCTTTTCCAATAATATTACCACTACCAACACGGAATTTTTTTGTATGTAAGATGGTGGGTTCTTTAGCAGGAGCATCAGAATTTTTCATGATATTATTATTGTCCATATCGACAATAATTTCCCCAATTTCAGACATAGAGGCAGAAGGTAAAGGACTAGCCATAACGACAAGCAAACGAACACATAAGCAAACAAAAAGCAAGCGGACAAAAAAGAGGCAAATAAAGAAAGAGAGGGAGGATAGAGAGAGAGGGCGAATAAAACGGCAAGGGTGAAGTGGGGGAGAGGAAAATGAGAGGCAAATGGCAAATAATGTAATGTGGGAGATAAGGGTATGTGATGGGTACTTGGTATACTGACTTTTGTATAGACCTCCCCAGCAACGGCGCCAGAAATCCTTCTTGCTACCTCTTGAGCACTGCGTTGGTTTTCCCCGAAGAGGAAGGGATGATGCAGCAAAGTAGCGTAAGTATTTCCCTCAGTTTTTTAGAACCAAGGTATCAATCCAGTAGGAGGCTACGCGCCAGTCCCTCGTACCTGCACAAAACAAATAAATCCTCGCAACCAACGCGATAAGGGGTTGGCAATCCCTACACGGCCACTTACGAGAGTGAGATCTGATAGATATGATAAGATAATATTTTTGGTATTTTTGTGATAAAGATGCAAAGTAAAATAAAAGCAAAGTAAAAATTAAAGGAAATAACTAAGTAGTAGGAGATTAATATGATGAAGATAGACCCGGGGGCCATAGGTTTCACTAGTGGCTTCTCTCGAGAGCATAAGTATTCTACAGTGGGTGAACAAATTACCCTTGAGCAATTGACAGAATTGAGCATAGTTATGAGAATATCTAGGCATGATCATGTATATAGGCATCATGTCCGAGACAAGTAGACCGACTCCTGCCTGCATCTACTACTATTACTCCACTCATCGACCGCTATCCAACATGCATCTAGAGTATTAAGTTAATGAAAACAGAGTAACGCCTTAAGCAAGATGACATGATGTAGAGGGATAAACTCATGCAATATGATGAAAACCCCATCTTGTTATCCTCGATGGCAACAATACAATACGTGCCTTGCTGCCCCTACTGTCGCTGGGAAAGGACACCGCAAGATTGAACCCAAAGCTAAGCACTTCTCCCATTGCAAGAAAGATCAATCTAGTAGGCCAAACCAAATTGATAATTCGAAGAGACTTGCAAAGATAACCAATCATACATAAAAGAATTCAGAGAAGATTCAAATATTGTTCATAGATAGACTTGATCATAAACCCACAATTCATCGGTCTCAACAAACACACCGCAAAAAGAAGGTTACATCGAATAGTTCTCCACAAGAGAGGGGGAGAACATTGTATTGAGATCCAAAAAGAGAGAAGAAGCCATCTAGCTAATAATTATGGACCCATAGGTCTGAGGTGAACTACTCACACTTCATCGGAGGGGCTATGGTGTTGATGTAGAAGCCCTCCGTGATCGATGCCCCCTCCGGCGGAGCTCCGGAATAGGCCCCAAGATGGGATCTCGTGGATACAGAAAGTTGCGGTGGTGGAATTAGGGTTTTGGCTCCGTATCTGATCGTTTGGGGGTACATAGGTATATATAGGAGGAAGGAGTATGTCGGTGGAGCAACAGGGGGCCCACGAGGGTGGAGGGCCCGCCTGGGGGGTAGGCGTGCCCCCCTACCTCGTGGCCTCCTCTTTTGTGTCTTGACATAGGGTCTAAGTCTCCTGGGTCTTGTTCGTTGAGAAAATCACGTTCCTGAAGGTTTTATTCCGTTTGTACTCGGTTTGATATTCCTTTTCTTCGAAACCCTAAAACAGGCAAAAAGCAACAATTCTGGGCTGGGCCTCCGGTTAATAGGTTAGTCCCAAAAATAATATAAAAGTGGATAATAAAGCCCAATATTGTCAAAAACAGTAGATAATATAGCATGGATCAATCAAAAATTATAGATACGTTGGAGACGTATCAGTAGCTTTTGGCTAGGCCACTAAGGCCGTATTCTTCGGCGACCAGGACTTCGGTCCATCTGCCGTTGAGTAGGTCTTGGTCAGCTTGAAGCTGCTGCTGCTTCTTTTTCAGGCTCCTTGCCGTAGCTATCAGCCTGCGCTTGAAGCGCTCTTGCTCGAACGGCTCTTCGGGTACGATGAAGTCTTCGTCGCCGAGGCTTACCTCATCTTCGGAGAGCGGAAGGTAGTTGTCGTCCTCTGAACCGTTGCTGGGTGGGGCTTGTTCATCTGGGTTGGCTTGCCCGTTTTCCTGTTCCTCCTGCTCGGATATTGCTCCCACAGGGTCTTCATTGCTTTCCGCGCGGTCCGGAGTACTATTTTCTCCAGTGCCATCGTTGCTATGGCGTGACTTGGGGCGGCATTTGGGGCGCCAGAATTTAGACTGTGTCTCGGGAGTTTTAACTGGATCTCCTTTGTCCTTGCTGCGAGGCTTTTTAAGTGTATCGATCATGTACACGTCATATGAAGGGGTGGCCGTCCCACGCCTGATGACTGGCGGGTCTTGGCCTTGCTCCTTATCGGCATCGTCGTCTATGCCATCAATGTCTTCGGAGCCAGAAGCAGGCATGTCAGTTAAGTCCTCGACGGTGGCTATGAAGTGGGTGGCGGGTGGGAAGTGAAATTCTCCATTGTCAGCCTCTAGCTCGAACCGGACATAGTTCGGCCGTGAGTCCCCCATCGGGGACAATTTTTTCAACGAATTCAGCACATCGCCGAAGGGCGAGTGTTGGAAGACATCTGCGGCGCTAAACTCGATGACTGGTAACCGATCCAGCTCGGTGTCCGGGAGTGCTCAAGGTTCGGCACTTATAGTCGGAAACGAGTCCAAAATTCCATTGACACTGATATTGCCTGGTGTTGAGTTTGTGTGCGGCTCCAACACCGCGGACTCTGTGGCATCGGATGGTGCAAACTACTCCGGATCTAAGGTCGTAGCAGTTATAGGAACCATCTCCAGAACCTGGTCCGATGACAGATTTAGGTCATGTTCATCGGAGCGAGGGGGAGCGATCGCCGCGGTCTCAAATCCATTGAAGATCAAGTGTCCACGGATATTCGTGACATAGTTCAAGCTTCCAAATCTGACCTGGTGGCCAGGGGCATAGCTATCGATCTGCTCCAGATGGCCAGGTGAGTTGGCCCGCAGTACGAAGCCGCCGAACACGAAAATCTGTCCGGGGAGGAAGGTTTCTCTTTGGACAGCGTCACTATAGACGATTGAACGGGCCATCGAACCTTTCATCGACGACACGGTGGAACTCTCAATGAAAGCACCAATGTCGGTGTCAAAACCGGCGGATCTTGGGTAGGGGGTCCCGAACTGTGCGTCTAGGATCGATGGTAATAGGAGACGGGGAACACGATGTTTACCCATGTTCGGGCCCTCTCTATGGAGGTAATACCCTACTTCCGACTTGATTGATCTTGATGAATATGAGTATTCCAAGAGTTGATCTACCACGAGATCGTAATGGCTAAACCCTAGACGCCTAGCTGTATGACTATGGTAATGAATATATCCTTTCCGGACTAACCCCTCCAGTTTATATAGACACTAGGGGGGAATCTAGGGTTACATAGAGTCGGTTACATAAGAAGGAATCTTCATAGTTGGTCGCCAAGCTTGCCCTCCACGACAAGGAGAGTCCAATCCGGACGCGGGTACAGTCTTCGGCCTTCATGTCTTCACAGCCCATCAGTCCGGCCCATGGATAACAGGTCGGACACCCGAGGACCCCTTAGTCCAGGACTCCCTCAGGGCCCACGAGGGTGGAGGCGTGCCTACCCCCTGGGGGCTGATAACCCACAAGTATAGGGGATCGCAACAGTTTTCGAGGGTAGAGTATTCAATCCAAATTTATTGATTCGACACAAGGGGAGCCAAAGAATATTCTCAAGTATTAATAGTTGAGTTTTCAATTCAAACGCACCTGAAAGACTTAATATCTGCAGCAAAGTATTTAGTAGCAAAGTAATATGATAGTAATGGTAATAGTGGAAAAAGTAACAGTATTGGTTTTGTAGTGATTGTAACAGTGGCAACGGAAAAGTAATTAAGCAAAGATCAATAAATGATCAAAGCTCGTAGGCAATGGATCAGTGATGGATGATTATGTCGGATGTGATTCCTCATGCAACAGTTATAACATAGGATGACACAGAACTAGCTCCAATTCATCAATGTAATGTAGGCATGTATTCCGAATATAGTCATACGTGCTTATGGAAAAGAACTTGCATGACATCTTTTGTCCTACCCTCCCATGGTAGCGGGGTCCTATTGGAAACTAAGGGATATTAAGGCCTCCTTTTAATAGAGTACCGGACCAAAGCATTAACACTTAGTGAATACATGAACTCCTCAAACTACGGTCATCACCGGGAGTGGTCCCGATTATTGTCACTTCGGGGTTACCGGATCATAACACATAGTAGGTGACTATTGACTTGCAAGATAGGATCAAGAACTCACATATATTCATGAAAACATAATAGATTCATATCTGAAATCATGGCACTCAGGCCCTAGTGACAAGCATTAAGCATAGCAAAGTCATAGCAACATCAATCTCAGAACATAATGGATACTAGGGATCAAACCCTCACAAAACTAACTCGATTACATGATAAATCTCATCCAACCCATCACCGTCCAGTAAGCCTACGATGGAATTACTCACGCACGGCGGTGAGCATCATGAAATTGGTGATGGAGGAAGGTTGATGATGACGATGGCGACCGATTCCCCTCTCCGGAGCCCCGAACGGACTCTAGATCAGCCCTCCCAAGAGAGATTAGGGCTTGGCGGCGGCTCCATTCGTGAAACACGATGAATCATTCTCTCTGATTTTTTCTCCCCAAACATGAATATATAGAGTTGAAGTTGAGGTCGGTGGAGCACCAGGAGGCCCACGAGGCAGGGGGCGCGCCTCCCACCCTCGTGAACAGGGCGTGGGCCCCCTAGCCTTGATTCTTTCGCCAGTATTTTTTATATATTCCAAAAATATTCTCCGTTGATTTTCAGGTCATTTCCAGAACTTTTATTTCTGCACAAAAGTAACACCATGGCAATTCTCTTGAAAACAGCGTCAGTCTGGGTTAGTTCCATTCAAATCATGCAAGTTAGAGTCCAAAACAAGGGCAAAAGTGTTTGGAAAAGTAGATACGATGGAGACGTATCAGGGGCACCCCCTGCCTCGTGGAAGCTTCACGGACTTCCAGACGTGTACTCCAAGTCTCCTGGGTTGCGTTTGTTCCAAGAAAGATCCTCATGAAGGTTTTGTTCCGTCTGGATTCTGTTTGATATTCCTTTTCTGTGAAACACTGAAATAGGCAAAAAAAAACAACAATTTGCACTTGGCCTGCGGTTAATAGGTTTGTCCCAAAAATAATATAAAAGTGCATATTAAAGCCCATTAAACATCCAAAACAGATAATATAATAGCATGGAACAATCAAAAATTATAGATACATTGGAGACATATCAAGCATCCCCAAGCTTAATTCCTGCTCGTCCTCGAGTAGGTAAATGATAAAAACAGAATTTTTGATGTGGAATGCTTCCTAACATAATTTTCAATGTAATTTTATTTATTGTGGCATGAATATTCAGATCCGAAAGATTCAAGACAAAAGTTTAATATTGACCTAAAAACAATAATACTTTAAGCATACTAACCAAGCAATTATGCCTTCTCAAAATAACATGGCCAAAGAAAGCTATCCCTACAAAATCAAATAGTCTCGCTATGCTCTATCTTCATCACACAAAATATTTAAATCATGCACAACACCGATGACAAGCCAAGCAATTGTTTCATACTTTTGATGTTCTCAAAAAAATTCAATCTTCACGCAATACATGAGCGTGAGCCATGGATATAGCACTATAGGTGGAACAGAATGGTGGTTGTGGAGAATACAAAATGGAGAAGATAGTCTCACATCAACTAGGCATATCAACGGGCTATGGAGATGCCCATCAATAGATATCAATGTGAGTGAGTAGGGATAGCCATGCAATGGACGCACTAGAGCTATAAATGTATGAAAGCTCAACAAAAGAAACTAAGTGGGTGTGCATCCAACTTGCTTGCTCAAGAAGACCTAGGGCATTTTGAGGAAGCCCATTATTGGAATATACAAGCCAAGTTCTATAATGAAAAATTCCCACTAGTATATGAAAGTGACAACATAAGAGACTCTCAATCATGAAGATCATGGTGCTACTTTGAAGCACAAGTGTGGAAAAAGGATAGTAGCATTGCCCCTTCTCTATTTTTCTCTCATTTTTTTATTTGGGACTTTTCCTTTTTTCTCTTTTTTTATGGCCGCTTTTTTTCTTTTTTCTTTATGTTTTGCCCGGAGTCTCATCCCGACTTGTTGGGGGAATCATAGTCTCCATCATCCTTTCCTCACTGGGACAATGCTCTAATATTGATGATCATCACACTTTTATTTACTTACAACTCAAAAATTAAAACTCGATACTTAGAACAAAATATGACTCTATGTGAATGCCTCCGGCGGTGTACCGGGATGTGCAATTAATCAAGAGTGAAATGTATGAAAAATTATGAACGGTGGCTTTGCCACAAATACGATGTCAACTACATGATCATGCAAAGCAATATGACAATGATGGAGCGTGTCATAATAAACGAAACGGTGGAAAG